>NC_041053.1:210210-369817 GCF_900634775.1 Gouania willdenowi
GCTTTAAAGCCACTGATTGGCTAATCACACCCAGGTGTGAGACTCCAGGAGCAGCAGAGGAGCCAGCCACGCCCCCTGACACACACAGCCCTGGAAACAAACAGAAAGGGAGGGGGAGGCAGAGCAGGCAAAACACAGGGACCTAACAGTACCCCCCCCTCAATGGACGCCCCCTGGCGTCCTCCCAGGCCGGTCAGGATGCAGGGCGTAGAAATCCCGGAGTAGATCCGGGTCCAGGATCAAGGACCGGGACACCCAAGAACGGTCCTCTGGCCCGTAGCCCTCCCAATCCACCAGATACTGGAAACCACGCCCACGACGCCGTACATCCAAAATCCTGCTCACATCAAAGGCAGGACCACCGTCAATGATCCGGGGGGGAGGAGGGGGCTCGGCTGGAGGGCTGAAAGGACTCAGAGCCACCGGTTTAAGCAGCGACACATGAAACACCGGGTGAACCTTCAAAGACTGGGGCAACATGAGTCTCACCGCAGCAGGATTGATCACCCGATCAATCTCGTAAGGCCCTATATATCTGGGGGCCAGCTTACGAGAATCCACCTGGAGGGGGAGGTCCCTGGTGGAGAGCCAAACTCTGTCACCAGGCTTGTAGTCCGGGGCCTCAGACCGACGGCGGTCGGCAATCCTCTGGTTCCGAGCGGCAGTCCGAGAGAGGGCGGCCCGGACCTCTTGCCAGACCCGCCTGGCCCGACGAAGATGGTGTTGAATGGATGGAACAGAAACCACTGACTCCTGGGACGGGAAAACTGTTGGTTGAAAACCATTAGCAGCCATGAACGGAGACATACCCGTAGCAGATGAAACCAGAGAATTATGGGAGTATTCAATCCACGGAAGATGTGTAGACCAGGAGGCTGGGTAACGCGCTGTGACACATCGCATGGCCGACTCAAGGTCCTGGTTGGCCCGCTCCGTCTGGCCATTGGTCTGTGGGTGAAATCCTGACGACAAACTTGCAGAAGCTCCCAAGGCATGGCAAAAGACCTTCCACACCCGGGAGGCGAACTGGGGACCTCGATCAGAAACAATGTCCTGGGGTATTCCGTGCAGTCTGACAACATGCAGAACAAGCAGATTGGCCGTCTCGAGGGCAGACGGCAATTTAGGCAATGGAATGAAATGTGCACATTTAGAGAAACGGTCCACAATAGTTAAGATGACAGTGTTACCTCCCGACGGCGGCAGGCCGGTAACGAAGTCCACTGCTATATGAGACCACGGGCGACGAGGAATGGGGAGTGGCCGGAGCAGCCCAGCTGGAGCACGGTGAGAGGCTTTGCTGCGTGCACAGACAGAACAGGCAGCGACGTAGTCCTTAGTATCTGAGGAAATCGAGGGCCACCAGAAGCGTTGCTGGACAAGGGTCAAGGTGCGATGAAATCCGGGATGGCATGCCAACTTCGAGTCATGTCCCCATTGAAGCACCTTAGACCGAGCAGAAGGGGGTACAAACAGGAGACCTGGTGGACAAGCCTCGGGTGTGGGGTGACCAACCTGAGCCTCCTGAACATCCCTCTCCACATCCCAACTGGCTGCACCAACAATACAGGCGGGTGAGATAATTTCCCCACACTTATCTTCCACCGGTGCAGAAAACCTTCGAGAGAGAATGTCCGGTTTGACATTACTTGATCCTGGGCCGTAGGTAAGGGTGAAGTTAAATCGACCCAAAAAGAGTGCCCACCGTGCCTGGCGGGCGTTCAATCTGCGGGCAGAACGAAGGTAAGACAATTCTTATGGTCAGTCCATACCACAAAAGGCTGGGCCGAGCCCTCCAGCCAGTGTCTCCACTCCTTCAGCGCCAGAACCACGGCCAGTAGTTCACGATTGCCCACATCATAGTTTCTCTCCGCAGGATTGAGCTGACGGGAAAAGAAGGCACAGGGATGGAGCTTGTGGTCTGAAGTGGAACGCTGGGAGAGGACAGCACCGACGCCAGAATCGGATGCATCAACCTCAACGATGAACTGAGCTGTGGGATCAGGATGGGAGAGGACAGGTGCAGAACAGAAAAGGTTCTTTAAACGAACAAAAGAAGCCTCTGCTTCAGCTGACCAAACAAAGGGGACTTTAACAGATGTCAGTCGAGTTAAAGGTGCAGCGACTCTACTGTAGTCGCGAATAAATCTCCTATAAAAATTAGCAAACCCTAAAAATCTTTGTAGAAGCTTGCGACTTGTAGGAGTGGGCCAGTCATTTACTGCCTCGACCTTGGCAGGATCGGACCTAATCTGTCCTTTCTCAATAACAAAACCAAGAAACTGAACAGAAACGGCATGAAAATCACATTTCTCCGCTTTAACGTAGAGTCTGTTCTCAAGAAGGCGCTGAAGGACTAGCCTAACATGCTGGATATGTTCTTCAGGTGTGCGAGAAAAGATCAAAATATCGTCCAAATAAACAAAAATAAATCTGTTTAACATGTCTCTTAAAACATCGTTAATCAAAGCTTGGAAAACTGCTGGAGCGTTAGTCAATACGAAGGGCATTACTAAATACTCAAAATGTCCCAAGGGAGTATTAAAGGCAGTCTTCCACTCATCTCCCTCTTTAATCCTAACTAAATGATAAGCGTTGCGAAGGTCCAGCTTAGTAAAAATAGAAGCCTCCTGCAAGGAACAAAAGGCAGAGTCTAAGAGAGGGAGAGGATACTTGTTCTTCACAGTAATGTCATTTAGACCCCTGAAGTCAATACAGGGGCGGAGTGACTTGTCCTTCTTGTCCACAAAAAAGAACCCAGCACCCACAGGAGAGGAAGAGGGCCGAATCAGTCCTGCAGCTAACGATTCAGTGATATATGTCTCCATTGACTCCCTTTCTGGTTTTGAAAGATTATAGAGTTTACTAGTGGGTAAAGGTGCACCTGAAACAGTTCTATGCTGCAGTCATAGGGTCGATGAGGAGGCAATGATACGGCTTTGTCCTTGGAAAACACCTCCTGGAGGTCGTGGTATTCACTAGGAACAGATGAAAGATCAACAGGCTTAGGGCTTTCATAGTGTGTTTTAGTAGAGGGAATGGCAGAATGGAGACAGTGTATATGGCAGAACAGACTCCAATTGATAATAGATAACTTGGACCAGTCTATGTGCGGATTATGCATCTTTAACCACGGGAGACCTAAAACTAATGGGGTTGAAGGAGAGTCAAGAACATAAAGGGAGACAGTCTCATGATGGTTACCAGACAAGAGGAGGGACACCGGAACAGTACGGTGAGTCACAGTGGCAAGCGACCGGCCATCTAAGGCAAAAAACAGACTTAGGACTAGGGAGGGGCTCCACGGGAATGTTGCACTGGGAAACAAACGAACAGTCAATGAAATTGTCATCAGCCCCTGAATCGACTAAGGCGAGGAGAGGAAAAGAGTCCTTGTTAATGGTGACAGTACCTGGAAGCTGAATACGTCGGGTGGAGGGATCAGTGGGTGTGTGGCTCACCAGGACCCCCCCTGTGGCTGATGAGCAACCTCTTTTGGCCGAGTTGGACAGTTCTCCCGAATGTGTCCTGCCTGACCACAGTACATACAGAGGCGTTGATCCAACCGACGTTGACGCTCCTCTGGACTGATAATTGTTAGGTCCAAATACGTTAAGACCGTTGCTAAAATGTGAATGTTGGGTCTAAATACGTTAAGACCGTTGCAATCACATCTCAGGGAGAAAAACACTATCTGACTTAAAAGGCGACTAGAGGCAGAGAGGTGCGAGCTGCAGCTCGGAGAAAAACCCAACAAAAAGAGACACAAAAGTCCGATATAAGTTGGATTGCTCTGATGGTGATGCCTCAGAACCAGGTATTTATTATAGAAAACATAGACCACACCCAGAGGGCTGTGCAACAGCGCTCTGGGTGCAGGATTAATACCATATATGGTAACACAAAAACTTTGGGGGAGAAAAAGGCTCATATGTCCATGCAGTGGGTCACATACCCCCACACTGGCCCAAACTAGTTTAAACCAGCTATGGTGGACAATGGATATGTTTTGCAAACACACACACACACACACACACAGTTAATCATGGATAATTTCATATTCTAACTATCGTTTAATCATTTAACTATAACTAATAAAGTAATAAAAACCACACAGACTATAACATATCTTACATATCCGCCCTGTTGTGGGTTTGGAAAACATCAAGCAGACGGGCGTCTTCACAGGTTTACCCGGTGCCATCATAGGACCAGAACAACAGGGATGACCACCGTGAGGTGGGGCGAAAACCCGACAGCTAGTACGGGAAAAATTCCCCACCGTCCCCCCCTGCTGGGGCGAACATCGATTCTGATCCACGGTGATCTGGAGACAGTTCAGGGTGTATGTACAACTGATGACCCAAAACCATGGTGTTGAAGATAGGGCTTTAGGTCTCAGTGTGTGTTTGGAGTTGGTAAGGGAGGGTCAGAGGTTACCAGCACATAACCCTCCAGTAGCAGTGAACCTTTACCGCTCACTGTGATGATGGGAAGGTGTGGCAGGGTCTTAGTCCATCAATGGGGCAGATGGGGAGAGACCCATAACATGGAGTTGGTACTCTGGGGAAGCCTGGACCTGCATAGCACCGATGATCATGTTGTCTATGCCTTTCTTCACACAGGGGACGATGCAACAGCAGGCAAGACCAACGACCAGCAGCACAGCCAGAAGAGGGAGACCCAGACGTAGCAGGAATTGGAACCAGGAGCCTTGGAACAGCCAGTCCCACCCGGATGAATGGACATTGGACTCGTCAGCTGACATGGCACCTTCCAGGTTGCGGAGTGTTTGCAGGGCGTCCTCGATGGACTCCGAGGAGTTATTAGGGATGTATGTACAGCAGGTAGCACCCACCATAGCACACACACCACCTGTGGAAGCTAAAATCGTATCTAAAGCCATACGGTTCTGAATAGCCATTTGCGCGGTGGCCGCTGTTCTAGCATTCATTTTGTTACTAACAGCTAAAGATGCATTAAGAAGCATGTGAAGGCGGTATTGGAGGGTCTCTACCATAAGGGAATTCTTACCCACGCCTATGTTAGGGAAAAGAGCATGAACGACTTTTTGACTAGTTGACCAATATCTATGTTCGTGAGGGACGTCTGAGCCCCATATTGCATCATGAGGTGTGAAGGTTATAATCTCACGACGAGAACGACTAGGCATTGTCATATGAACTATGAAAGACCCATCTGTGACTGCTACTGGTACACAAACGGCTGACATATTAATTGGAGGGGAAGGATAAACTTTATCACCGCACTTCAACCAAACACCGTCTCTAGCAAACATTGGGACAACCGTACTGACGTTCCGAACGGTAGCACAATGGTTTATGTCTACCGATGGTAGACCTTTGGTGTTAGTTGGTGGACCATTAAATCGTACGCATAAAGGATAGCAGTGAGTATAATTACCACAGGGGACAGCATTCGTGTTTAGGTGTTTAGCAGCCTGACCTAGGGGCTCGAGGGTTTTTAGCACTGGTAGAACAGGAGGGCACGGGGTCGCGGACTTATTTTGTAAACATTCTAGTACTTTCTTTGAGTCAGGGGCTGGCAGGGATGCGGACAACAGAGTCGGGGATGTTACAGCGTGCGGCAGATGTGAGCAAACATAGCAACTATCATTAGTTACTGTTCGTGCAGATAGTTCTACCATACGGTACCAAGAATTAGCGCGCAGACGATGATGGACGTGATTATTCTGTTCAGACAGTAATGCGAGTAACGAGTCAGGTTCTTCTGTTGGCATAGGTTTTGCATTTATAACTCGTATATTCTGTCTAACCTCAGGTGATAACACTATGTCCATGCGTGGTTTAACTACAATGGGAGTGGCCGGAGGTGTAATACAAATATCCACCCAAAAGATGGGATCTGTCCCTTGTACGTCAGGGCCGAATCCCATAAGCAAACAAGACGGAGGTACCGCGGTGGTGTTAACGGTTAGGAGTAGGATTTTTTGTTTCTGAACAATTGTTTTTCGCAATGACAGATATGCCGCTGTAACGGTACGTGTAGATGGTGTGAGGGGCCAGGTAATAGGGGTGTAGCTTGTATGGAGGAGTACCTCAGACCAACCATGAGTAGACCATGATTGGTCTGCTCCCCGGACTTGCATGTACCATTCATAATTTACATAGTCCTTACCATGTTTCCATGGTGTGTAGCCTTTATTAGCCAGAGCCTCTAGTGGAATTGTAACGTCACTTAAAATGTCCGGTATTTGTGGTATGCACATAACGAGGTTAAAGCCCCCGGGGCATCTACCTATGTAATCATACCAAGGTGAGCTTAGAGCCCCTGCTAGCACTTCCTGGGATCCCACGAGGAGGAGGAGGAACAACAGATCCATCTCTGTGTTACTAGGGTGTATCACCTGCTGTGGTGGGTTTCTGTACCTTTTTCCCGTGTGATTGGTGTATCCACGTCTGTCTTTCAGCTATCTTAAATGCAGTTGGTGTGGTTAGCAGAACTGTGTAAGGGCCGTCCCACCGTGGAGTACACCAGTGTTTTCTCTTAATCACCTTGATGAGGACCCAATCACCAGGACGAAGGGGATCTGAAACAGGTAAAGAGAGTCTAGGCAGTGTATTAGCTTCAACAATTTCAGCATCTGTGAATAATTTAACCATCCATTTTGTTATTGGATCCAACTCTCCCTCCTGATCCTGCACCCACTTAGAACTGGTGAGGGGTAGGTGAAAAGGTCGTCCTGTGACAACCTCAAAGGGGGTCAAACCCTGTGTGTTTGGTGTTATGCGCATGTACATTTCTACCAGGTTAACACACTCTGGCCAGGGCCTGTTTGTTTGTTCTACAGCTTTTTTTAATCTGTTTTTAATGGTACCATTGTTGCGTTCTACCAATCCAGCACTAGCCGGGTGGTAGGAGCAGTGATGTTTTAATTCAATGCCCATGGCCTCTGTCAGCAGGAGTATTACTCTGTTAACAAAATGGGGTCCATTGTCGCTCCAAATCTGTCGTGGGATGCCATGTTGAGGTATTATTCGTGTCAAAAGGGCCTTTGCCACTGTCATTGCATCATTTGTTTTAGCGGGCACTATGGTGACCCATTTTGAGAATGAGTCCACCAGAACCAAACAATACGTATACCTCTGAATAGTGTGCAGTGTTATGAAATCCATCATAATGACCTCAAAAGGATATGTACCAGCTGGTGTTTTACCCCGAGGGGGCCTAACATTACCCTGAGGATTATGACGACAACAGATGATACACTGACGACAAAAGTTTTTAAAATGGGTTTGGAGTCCTAGTGGTATATGAAATGACTGTTTGACTATGTCTACCATCCCTCCTGTTGAGACATGGGCCAACCCATGGCTCATTCTAGCAACGACGTCAAACAAACATCTAGGCAAACATGGCTTGTCATTTAACATAAATACTCCAGAGTCATTTTTAACAGCACCTTCAGTCACCCATTTTGTTTTCTCACTTTCAGGAGCGTTAACATGCATATCAATCAGGACTTCATCTGGCAAGCAAAGTGGTACAACATCAACAGGCAACAACTGGACAGTAAGTGCTTCAGTAAAAGCAGCTTTTTTAGCTTCAACATCAGCTTTCGCATTACCCAAAGAGACAGCATCAGTGGCGCCAGTATGTGCTTTGCATTTACATATCGCCAATGATGTAGGTAAGAGGACTGAAGCAAGAAGGTCTTTTAACAGGGAGGCATGTTGCACAGGCTTTCCACTAGATGTCTTCATACCTCTCCTAGCCCACTGAGCAGCAAACACATGAACTGTGGAAAAAGCATACTGGCTATCAGTGTAAATTGTGACTTTCTTGCCTTTGAAAAGTCTACAGGCTTCTGTCAAGGCCACGATTTCAGCTGCCTGTGCAGACTGATTTCCAGCCAATTTGCCTGATTTCAACACAGTGTCGCATGTAACTACTGCATAACCAGTATGATTTGTTCCATCAGGTGCTTTGGAGGAGGAGCCATCTACAAACACTACATCTCCGTCTTCCAATGGAATGTCTGTCAAATCTGGACGTGGCTTGCATGTCACCGACACTAACTGTCCACAGTCATGCGGTGTCCCATCGTCAGCTGTTGGTATCAATGTAGCTGGGTTAAAAGCAGCACAGCGCTTTAAAATGAGGTTGGCTGGGGTCAACAAGGTGTTAGTAAGGTGTAAAAACCTGGCAGGAGATAAGAATGACATTTTTGTTTGTGTTAACAGGATGTCAACTGCATGGCTGACTAACAGTGTCAAAGGATGGAACAACACTACTTCAGCAGACGCGTGCACAGCCATGGCTGCGGCGCAAACCGCCTGAACGCAATGGGGAAGTGCCCTAGCCACATCATCTAATCGTTTAGAGTAATAGGCTATTGGTCGTTGCTTCTCACCGTATTGCTGTAGTAGTACTGATGTCATGTAACCGTTCTTACAGTCAACAGACTGTGTAAATGGCTTGTTGTAATCTGGCAGCGCCATCACCCCTGTTCCTGTTATGATTTGTTTCACTTTTGTAAATGCTTCTTCCGCGTCAGGTGTCCACTGCAAAGGTGCGCTTAAAGTTTGATGTGTATCTAACATTAGGTTCTGTAATGGGGCAGTTATGATAGCATAATCAACGATCCACGACCTGCAATAATTCGCTAGGCCTAAAAAGGCCATCATTTGTCTGACGGTAAGCGGTTTTGGTGCCATTTGTACTGCTTCCTTACGTGAAGTAGTAAGTTCTTTCCCTTCAGCTGAAATGTTATGACCAAGGAATGTTACTTTTTCCTGTGTAAATTGTAGTTTCTCTAATGAGGCCTTATTTCCTGTTTTTGCCAAATGTGTGAGCAGCCTGATTGCCTCTGTTTCATTTTCCGCTTTGGTGGGACTGGCCAATAAAATGTCATCAACATACACAATTATCTGTGTGGTCTCTGGCCATGTGTGGTGGCTGATGCACCTGTTAATCTCCGCTGAAAAGATAGTAGGGCTATCACAGAACCCTTGTGGAAGGCGAGTGTAAGAGTATTTTTTGTTCTCAAATGTGAATCCAAACCATCCCTGAGCTGTACTATGAAGAGGAATGGAGAAAAATGCATTACTTAAATCAATTACAGTGAACCATTTTTGATGAGGTTGTAATTCATTTAACAATGTGTGTGGGTCTGGTACATTTGGAGCTCGTGATTTAACAGCCTGATTTACTGCTCTTAAATCATGTACCATCCTCCAGCCGCCCTGTGGCTTTTTCACAGGGAAGATGGGGGTGCTGCATTCAGCTGAGTCATGTTCCTGTAACACGCCTGCAGTCAGTAAATCATTAATAACAGGCTTTATTCCTTCTTTTGCATCTGATTTGAGTGGATACTGTCTAATTCGAGGCCTGTAAGATGTGGCTGGATCTATGGTTACAAATGTTGCGGTTGTCATAAGTCCAACATCTGTCTTTGATGTAGCCCACAGACATGATGGCACTGAAGGAAAGTCATCTGATTTCAGAGTGCACAGAGACAGTCATGCATCCAAATGTACAGCAGGGGGCGCCAAAGTACACCAGTTCAGCACTTGTTTTTTCACAAAGCCACAAAAGGAGCCTCTGTATGTGAATACATTGTGTCTCTCTTTTCTCCAAAGGTCACTCTTGACAGGAAGTGCAGCCAACAGATCATTTGCATCTCTCCACTGTTTGTGTGCCGGTTTTTGTAAACAAATATGTGGAAACCGTGGGGGGTTTATTGGTGTCAGCTCTGGAGGCAACGTCACTCTGATTATAATCCATCCATCTGGAGACCAACAAACGTCTGTCAATGTTATTTTCTGTGGTGACAATCGCAGAAACTTTTCCTCCCAGGCTTTAGCAACTGCTCTGCCCTCAGGAGACTGGTCTGGTCTCCTTAGCCAGTCTGGTTGACCTGGCAGGGGTCCTTCAGGTCTGACATACATCATTGTAACATGTAGTGGCCACTGTGTCTGTGTTTCTGTAGGAACGACAAATGTTTTAGCTATTTTAGCCCGCAGTTCCTCCATAGACCCAACCACTGACCGAGGGCCTGTTGACACTGGATCCAATGTATAGAATTTATTAGGAATGACTGGGCTTTGCAACACCATAAGTGATTCTTTAGTATCTGATAAAAATTTCTTTGGCACTATTCCATTAGCCGTTGGCACTAAACTGATCTGTAACTTACTGAGGAGATCCCTTCCCATTAGATTGAAGGGACAATCAGTTGTCAAAATAAATGGGTGTGTGTAATATGAACCATCTTCATCTTGCACAATGACCTCCTTAGACCAACAGGCATATTGAGGCTTTCCACCCACTCCCACTATGCCAATAA
This sequence comes from Gouania willdenowi, assembly GCF_900634775.1. NCBI lineage: Eukaryota > Metazoa > Chordata > Actinopteri > Blenniiformes > Gobiesocidae > Gouania > Gouania willdenowi. Next base: position 220,541 of record NC_041053.1, read on the forward strand.
CCTTTTTGGAAGTGACTACGCCCTTCACCTGATCACGGAGGACAGAAACATCAGCTCCAGTATCACACAGAAAAGTGACTGGTGTTTGTTTTGGTCCCACCAACAATGTACGTTTTGGGTATTTTTCATGTGTTAATGTTACAGCTGCATAAATGGAGAAATCAACAAAATGATTTGGATTTAAAGGTGGGGGATGTTCATATTCTGCAGGTAAATCATTGTCATATTGATCAGCATCCTCATCTTGCCCTAAAAAGGCTATGTCACACTCTGAGGTTTCATTATCTGTTCCGGAGTCACTGATTGCATGTCCCTCCGGCCAGTCCTGGCGTCACTGCCTAGGAGTTTGCCCGAACGACGTATGGTCTGTTTTTTGCTTTCTTTTTGGGCAGTCTCTTGCCATATGTCCTTCCTCATGACAAATGAAACATTGTCTTTTTTCTCGATCTATTTTTGCTTGTTTTTCCTCATCAGGCGTTCTGGTGCGATATGGCTTTTTTCCCTGTCTTTTAAACCCTGAGCGCTGGCTCACCAGGGCTGCAGCCATGGCCTCAGCCAATACATTAACATTAGCTGATTCAGTTTTTGCTTTCTTTTTCTCAGTGACTTCATAAGCATGTTCGGCCCATTCCATTAGCTCTGGAACAGTGAGGGTGCGGTGTGTGACACAGTTTGCTTTTATGAAATCTGACACGTTTGGCAACAAACCACTGATTAACCACATTTTTAGCTGTATTTGGTATGGATTATCCACCAGCGGAGAATGAGGAAGCCCGCTATTAGTCCTAAAAACCGTTTCTAAACGGGCACGATATTCCATTGGCGTCTCGTCTGATTTCTGACGACACGCACTTATTTCTTCGTGGCTTGGGGGTTTTGTGTAAGTCGCCCTTACTCTTTGCATCAGTGCTTCAACCTGCTGTCGCAGCTCATTAGAGTTATGTGCTAGGGGCTGACGGTTAACTTGTCTCCCGGTATAACCGCCCACCACTACTGGATATCGGTGTCTAAGTGTTAGTTTTAAAACCTTTTCCACCTCCAGTCCGTTTAAATGCCATGTCTCAATCAACCCACATACTTGTTCAGCATAAGCAGTCGGGTCCTTCTCAACATCGCATACGCCCCTACAGGCATCTAATGCTTCCTGCTCCGTCCATGGGCGAAACAACAACAGCTGTGGGGGATGTGCACCCTGTAATGGATCCTGTGGGTTTAGGAATTCTCCTGCACGAGGGTTAGCTACCTCAATCATAGGCAAAATTGGATATAGATTTTCCTCTATCCCCGCCTGGGCTATGTGATATTGCTCATCCTCCTCACTGTTAACACTTTCTTTCATCTGTTTTGACTTTTGTTTAGCTGCCCTAGTCACAGGTCCCTTTGTTTCTTGTCCTGCAACTGCTCCCCCCTCTTGTAAACCCCCTGCGGCCCCATTCTGTTGCTGATTTGTCTCCTCAACTCTACGCGGTACACACACGGTCTCATCACAAGGCTGTATTTTAGCTGCTGCTGCTAACACTTTCTGTTTCCTTCTCTCTTCACCTTTCTCTATCTGTGTTTTCCTAATACTCATAGCATCTTTCCAGATACACACTACTCTTAAGTGGTCTGCTATTAACTCAGCCTGCTTAGGACGTAACTTTTTTAATGCCTTCACTCTTTTTCCTTTACACCAGATGGACACTTTTTCTATTCCAGCTTCGTCTGACAATTTCCCTGCAAACCCACAATTTTTGTACCAATCATCTAGATAGCAACAACTACCGGGATACTTTCTCTGCATGAATTTCACATCATTATTTTCCATCAATGCTTTACGCTGCGCGTTACCCATGTTCTCAGCACGGGATTTACAGACACCGTTACAACAAAGAAACACCACAAAGAAACAACACACAAAGAAACAACACACAACAACTCCCGTCTGCCCTCTGTCCCTTTACCACGCCGTGTGAGTTTTACGTCACCCACCACGGTCTTCGCTCCCCGTTGTACGTCACGGGTACTATGGTGAAAAGAAACAGCTTCTCACCTCGTCAGTGCTCTCCCTGGTTCGTGGGACCCGTCACTCCCCGTCCGGGTCGGTGCTGGAACAAGCTGTGACCACCCCTGCAAAGGAGGGGGTGCCGGCAGTTTTACTAATGGTCCGGTTGCGCCCGCACCGATCCAGACGAAAAGATGTAAGGTCCCGGGTTTCGGCACCAGTGAATGTTAGGTCCAAATACGTTAAGACCGTTGCTAAAATGTGAATGTTGGGTCTAAATACGTTAAGACCGTTGCAATCACATCTCAGGGAGAAAAACACTATCTGACTTAAAAGGCGACTAGAGGCAGAGAGGTGCGAGCTGCAGCTCGGAGAAAAACCCAACAAAAAGAGACACAAAAGTCCGATATAAGTTGGATTGCTCTGATGGTGATGCCTCAGAACCAGGTATTTATTATAGAAAACATAGACCACACCCAGAGGGCTGTGCAACAGCGCTCTGGGTGCAGGATTAATACCATATATGGTAACACAAAAACTTTGGGGGAGAAAAAGGCTCATATGTCCATGCAGTGGGTCACATACCCCCACACTGGCCCAAACTAGTTTAAACCAGCTATGGTGGACAATGGATATGTTTTGCAAACACACACACACACACACACACAGTTAATCATGGATAATTTCATATTCTAACTATCGTTTAATCATTTAACTATAACTAATAAAGTAATAAAAACCACACAGACTATAACATATCTTACAATAATCCTACCCAGCTGCATGGGCTCCCCAGGGAAGACGGGAGTAGAACTCTGAGCAGGACCTGCAGGGAATAGCTCTGCAGAACGGGGAGAGACTGGGGCAGCTTGAAAAGGTCTTGAGTTGGGGAAAAAACTACGTCTGCCTGACCTTTCCCTACGTCTCTCTCGCAGTCGGTCATCTAATCTTATGGCTAAAGATATAAGCTCATCTAAAGTGTCAGTCTCATCACGCGCTGCCAGTTCGTCCTTGACCTCTTCACTTAAGCCCCTAAGAAATACCCCCTGAAGGGCCCTCTGATCCCAACCACACTCTGCAGCTAAGATGCGGAAATCAATAGAGTAGCTAGAAACGGAACCTGAACCCTGGCGTAGAGAAAGGAGACGGCTACTAGCCCCTTTACTCAGTAATGGGTGTTCAAACACCTTACGCATCTCAGCGGTAAATGAATGAAGAGACTGACAAACTACTGAGCCACTGTTAGCTACAGCCACTGCCCAAGCAGAGGCCTTCCCAGCTAGCAGACTCATTATAAAAGCTACTCTAGCTTGGTCCGTAGAATACGTTAATGGTTGTTGATCAAAAACAATCATGCACTGATGAAGAAATTGACTACATGTCCCTGGCTCACCTGAATACCTAGACGGAGTGGGGATGAATGGTTCACGGGGCTGGGCAGGTGGGTTGTGTGGTGGAGCCGGAATCAAGGCAGGATCTGAAGCAGATGGCGGAGCAGAAGCCTGGGCAGGAATTGGAGCAGGTGCGGTGATTGAGGTCAGGTGAGTAGCCATTTGTCCAACCTGATTGTTGAGTTCTGAGACGTTTGTAGAAAGTCTGGAAATGGCGTCCATGATTTCTTTAAGAGCCGTCTCATGCTGTCCAACTCTCAGACCCTGTGAACTGAGGGCCTTTTTGAAGCGTTCAGCCTCTGCGGGGTCCATATTTGGCCAGATTATTCTGTTAAGGTTAGGTAGTTGGACCCCCAAAGCAGAGACTGAGAAGTGGAGGATTTGCACAAAAAAAGATTTATTTCCAAAAAGGGTAGATGGCTGTGGTAGCAGGGAGCTGGCTGGCAGGCTTGTAGACAGGATTTGAGACATGGAATAATCTGGCACTGAAGCAGAGTCAGCCCAAGTGCTTTAAAGCCCACTGATTGGCTAATCACACCCAGGTGTGAGACTCCAGGAGCAGCAGAGGAGCCAGCCACGCCCCCTGACACACACAGCCCTGGAAACAAACAGAAAGGGAGGGGGAGGCAGAGCAGGCAAAACACAGGGACCTAACAGACGGCCCCTTATCAACAACAAAAAGGAGAGCAGCATATGTGAATAAAAACTTCACAGAGGTTAAACCAGTGGAGTACATTATTGAAAGAGGATAAAAGTCTAGTGCTGTATATGTTCCTTTGCATCCAATGCTACAGAAGATGTTGAATAGGGCAGATATTTTGGCCAAAGCTCTTCCTGTCCAAAAGCATGTGCGACATGAGTACAGTTCATACAGAGATGGCTCGTACTGTAATGACAATGACCTCCTTAAAGGGGAGGAATTCAAAATCACTGTTGGACTTTATACAGATGATTTTGAAGTGTCCAATCCTTTAGGAACATCTAGAAAGAAACACAAAATGACTGCAGTCTATTGGGTGATAGCTAATATGCAATCAAAATACAGATCCACACTCCACTCCATTCAGCTTGCTGTTTTGTGTAAAGCCTCTTATGTAAAAGAATTTGGCTATGCTAAAATTCTCCGCCCTCTCATTCACGATCTGGCTTCTCTGGAGCAACATGGTGTATATGTTGAGAAGTTGGGAGAATGTGTCAAAGGTACAGTTTTATATGTGGCTGCTGATAACCTGGCTGCTCATTCTCTGGCAGGATTCTTTGAAAGCTTTATAGTGGACAGATTCTGCAGGTTCTGTATGGCAACAAGAGACGAGATGCAAGCCAAGGAGGTAAATTCCGGTGCTTTCGAACCCCGCACTATAGACACTCACAACCAGCAGGTGCAGGAGGTAAAGCAGGATCCCACTGTGGCAAAACGGTATGGTGTGAAAGGAGGGTGTGTATTAACTGACGGTCTGGAGCACTTTCATGTTGTTCGTGGGTACCCCCCTGACATCCTCCATGACCTTTTGGAAGGCATTGTTCCTGTTGAGTTATCCCTCTGCATTTCAGACATGATTTCTAAGAAATATTTCACCATAGAAACACTAAACCATGCCATGAAAACCTTTGAATATGCTTTTCATGACAAAACTGACCAGCCTCAGCCAATTGCCCAGGGCTTCTATACCAAAGGGACCATAGGTGGCAATGGTCATGAGAACTGGGCCCTACTCAGGCTGCTCCCACTTATCATTGGCCTTAAAGTCCCTGAAGGAGACAATGCATGGAACATTCTGCTTCTCCTAAAAGACATTGTTGAGTTGGCTGTCGCAACAAAGCACACTGAAGAGTCGGTACATTTCCTTGACTGCAAAGTGTCAGAACATAGAAACTTGTTGCAAACAACATTCCCAGATTTTAGATTACGGCCAAAACACCACTACATTGAGCATTACCCTGAGATGATCAAAGCATTTGGTCCCCTTTCAGATGTTTGGACAATGCGCTTTGAGGGAAAACACAAATTCTTCAAACGGGTCATTCGTAATGCCCACAACTTCAAAAATGTAGCTCTTACATTGGCTGTTAAGCATCAGAAAATGATGGCTTACTATTTGGACACAAGTTCATTTTTCAAGCCTTCAATTGAAATGGACAAGGTCACTACAGCATCGATCACATCTTATCCTGAGAATGTTCAGCAGGTTTTCTACCAGAGAGTTCCTCAGCTTACGTCAGTTCTTGCATCATCAGTCTATTTAGATGGAATTAGATATTGTGCTGACATGATAGTCTCTGTTGGTTCATGTGCTGGCCTCCCTTCATTTAGGCAGGTCAAACAGATAGTGGCACTTAACACTGAGATCCTGTTTGTTTGCAATGAGATGAATGCATGGTACAATGAGCATTTAAGATCTTTCGAACTCATCTGTGACAGCAGTAACCCCTCTCTGTGTGTGGTGCAGCTGAAAGAGCTGAATGATGTTTTCCCTCTTTCAGCATACAGATATGGTGATATGGTGACCCTCAGGTGTTATATTCTGTGTTAAGAAGCCACAGTGTAATTTCTTCAATAAATCTAGGCTTCAATAGAACATTTTGTAGCTTATTTTGTAGCTCATTATGAAATTTATAATGATACAGTCTGAGAAGTCTTTTTTTTTTCTTTTTTCATAAATTTGTGACTTTTTTGTAAATGTTTTTCTTGTACATTTGAGTGGGGATTTCTTGTAAATTTCAATTTTTTAAAATGGATTTACCACTTTTAATCTCAGGGGACAGTCACATTTTTCTCTTTTAAATCTGTGATACATTCAACGGCCACACACAGACAATACCAACACACACAACAACACACAACACAGACACGGACAACACCAACACTCACAACACACACCAACAACACAGACATGGACAACACCCACACACCAACAACACACCCAGCTTTTAATGGATTTACCACTTTATTCTCAAGGGACATCTGTAAATTTGTTAGTGGGGTTTTTGAGAATTCCCAAGTTTTTTTTTCACAGAATAGTACTGATAGTTTGGTTCATAAAATGGTGATAAGTGTTTATCAAAGCCCAGTGTAACATTCTCAAATATTTTGACTTGAAATCATCACTCAATTATGAAAATAGTTGGAGATTAGTAACTTAATCTATTCATTGTTCATTTCTCTTATTACATAGATGTGTAAAACTATTTCTTGATGATACATTGCACCTCTACATAAACAGGTTCGTATTTTTATCTATTTTTGTGATCCACATAGCAATGACTCGGCAATTGAATGGCCTTTTGGATATGTATTATCTAATGACCTAATTATTGTTTCTATTCCCAAGATGACTGCAAACCAGAAGATGACCTTGAGGGTCATTCTGACAGAGGCAGATATAAGAAAAGTCATCCTAACTACAAGGCCCTCTACAGTCGAAGATTTGATAAGCAAGCTTAAAGAATCACTGGGACTTCATTATAACTTCAGTCTCCAATACCAAGACCCTGAATTCAATAATGAACTATGCAATCTGACAGATACTGAAGAACTTCCCGAAAAACCAACAGTTAAAGTCATGCCTCTCCTTGAGCTGGTACCTGTCTCATCTGATGAAGTCTTCAGTGACACACCCAGTACAGCAGATACGGACATACTCTCACACTCATCTCAGGAGCGACAGAAACAGTGGCCAGAATTTTTTGATATCCCAACCTTTTCTGTTGATGTAGAGTATAGACTTAGGCAAGCAGATCTGCTGTTTATGAGTGAGGGTACATACCTTAAAGTATCAAAAGAACTAAAACATGAGATACTTGAAAGATTGGCAGAGAGCATGTATGGCTACACAGCATACCCGACTGCTGCTCAGCTCAAAAGTGTTGCGGCAGCACTGATAAGCAAGCACCCTTGTCTCCAGGAGCGAGGCTCAACCACTCGTTGTTGTGGTTGGAAAAATAGTCTAAAGCATAAAATGGCTAATTATAGAACAAAGCGTAGGCAATCAGGATGCCTTGATGTTGCAGTAAATGCAGGTAAGCGGGGAAGGCATTCAGCAGGACAACCAGCTAACAAGCGCATCAAGAAGGCAAACAAAGGTGAAATCAACTACTTGCCCAACTTTCCGGATGGATTTGATCAGGCAGCCCTGGAGGGGGCCTGCAAAGACTTGGTCGATGAAATGCAGAAGAGAACACCAAATGGACCTCTTGTGAAACAGAAGATGGATCAGACGTTTGCTTTGCGAAGAAAAGAGGTAGTGGAGTCGGAACCTGCCATAAGCACGATGGTGAAACGCTGGCCTGCCCTTTTCACTGAAGATCAAGTATGTTTAAGAAAGAGAAAACAAATAACTATTTTCTATTATTATATAATGTGTCTAGATATATATTTATCTTGTCCTCTTTAAGGAAAACATTAGTATTTTTATTCATGGATGTTTTTCAGCACTACCTTGCAGATGGCTTAGCTGCCTTGTATAGTTCAGTTGATCTAAGTTCAGTTGTTTTTTGTTGTCTGTATTTTTCAGGTGTTCATGGAGTTCAGCAGGATTGTGGGCAAGAACCTCAAGCAGGAATTCTATGAGAGCATCGATCGGCACAGTCCTCGTCTCCTCGAGTTATTTCAATCCACGAGAGGGAATGTTGGACAGTTGTTGACACAGATTTCACTACAGACCAATGTAGGTCCATACACATTATGTACTTGGCATTGTTTTTCACAGGTTTTGTAAAAACATCATATCACAATGCTACTCTATTAGTTGTATAATTCATTCCAAACATTGCTTGGTTTGTTTAAGCTTTCTTATAGATATTTATTTGTTTTTCATTTTAGCTATCTAACTTGTGGTACTGTGTTTAATTCCCAAAAGACTACAGAGCCAACTGCGATCCGGACACAGGTGTTCAGAGGGCTTCCTATCATCCTTGGGGACAGCCCCACAAACTTCTTCAAAGTAGGCTTTGTGAGTAAGCTCTTGCTTTCTTATAATTTTCACCATTATTTTTCACCATGGCACTCTTATATTGATTAAAGTTGTTTTTCAAATGAGAAATCTAATGTAATGATTGTGCTCTTCTGGTATTCTTTATTAAGGAATCTGATGATTCTTTTTGTGACCTTGACATTGGGATACATCTCATTGAGCGTGAAGGTGCTGTGCTCACATCTTCCCAGCATCTCAGTCCAGCCTCGTTGAAAATCATCATTGAGGGAGAAGTTGTGATGGACAACATTCAAGATCTGCCAAAAGCAATGTGCATTCTGTTTGGACTCACATATGCACTCCATCTTAACTACCCCAAGACTATGAAGCTCACATTTCAGTTCATCCAACAGGTATTGCTCTCATTAGGCCACACTGACCTAAAGCCAAACCTACAGACTTTGAAAAATCAGCTTGCAATGTAAAGAGATGTCAAGTCTACTGTAAGAAGCTGTTGACAAATTTTTTACTTTCTGACCTGTGGGGCAAACCTTTTTATTTTCTGTAAAACAAACGAACAGACACACACACACACAACAGACACATTCAACACCCATACACAATACACACAAACAGCACAGACACGTACAACACTCACAACACACACACTTGAATGCTGTAGGAAGCATGCTGAAGGATGTGACTTGTGTGAAAATTAAAACTGAAAGGGGTTGTAGCAGAAAGATGGTTCTTCATCAGTCTATGTAAATGTGTTTGTTTGCAGTTTCTTGTACATTTGAGTGGGGGTTTCTTGTGAATTGTGTTTTGTTTATGGATTTACCACTTTTATCTCAGGGGACATCTATGTTTTTTTCTTATAAATTTGTGACACATTCAACACCCACACACACAACACACACGCAAACAACACAGACACGTACAACACACAACACAGACACGGACAACACACACAACACAGACACGGACAACACACAACACAGACACGGACAACACCCACACACACATACAACGCCCACACACATAATTGTTTAAATGATTTGAAATGACCTTTTGCAGATTAATCATTTCAGGTTGTACATGTTGATGCTGACCTGATAAGTTTGTCACAACAAGATTGGCTGTGTTTTGCCATTTGTTTTCAGAATAAAATGCATTGGAGCATTTAGAGGTGTTTGTTTTTTTTCCATCCAATTTTATTGAAGCAATGTTTTATACCATATTTTAAAAAATATTAAGTATAAAGTTAATAAATGATGAGTAGCAATAACAAGTCATAATAGCTAGTTTTATCTAATTTTTGGGTTCTAAAAAGTAACTGCGTTAGTAACTGATTTACTCTATAATAAAAGTAACTCATTACCAAGGAAAGTAACTATTTGTGTCACTGTTAAAAAAAAAGTTGATATATGTCAAATAATTCATATTATTTAGATGTGTGTGTCGTGAGGTGCTTCATTAAATTAGAGTTGTTTACAACAGATGTGGACAAAGTCTTCACTCCTGGATATAATGAACACTTCACATGTACGTTCTTGTTTTTGACCATAATTAATATAAAGTAGTGTTTGTATCGTCACCTTAAAAATAACAACTTTTCATCAGATTATTCCACGCTCACCATCTCTGCTGATTCACATAATATTTATTACATGCACACATTTTTTTTCTCCTCCATCAATAATTTGTGGCACAACTCTTTAAAATACGCCAAAAGGTGAAGTTCAAATTCTAAAAATAGTAAAACATCAGATATAAATGAATAAAAAGGGCCTAAATTCAAGGTTGATGTTGGACGAGACACAGAAAAGAGTTTAGACGAGCCTGCAGACACAAATAAATCATGTATAACATGAACTCAGTGGTACTTGTGATAATAAAGGTTAAGGGGTACATGGGGCAATAAAGTTTGGGAAACACTGTCATATACAAAGTTTACTGTATATAATATCAGTCATTTGGATGAATTCTTACATTTTTTCTAATCCTATCCACTTGTATTATTTATTTAATAGTTAAGTAAAAAAAAAAAAAAAAGACCCCCCCCTCAAAAAATAATACTCAGGTAAAGTACAGATACTCAATAATACTACTTAAGTACAGTACTTAAGTATATTTACTTCATTTGTTCACACTGAATGTATACATGTAAAATACAGTTTGATGTCAGCTTTCAAGTATGGTTGCCATGGCAGCAAGATGAAAGAGAACCAAACAAAGCCATAACTCCAGTAGCTTGTCTGAGTGGTTGTGGTTCAGTTGGACAAACATTCTCTCTTGATCTAAGTATTGAGAAGATAAATAAGCAATATTTGTGTATTTTTAAAGCTTAACTAGTGAAGACCTGATTGAGAAATGGCTGCTGTAGGTAAGAGACTTTACAGACAAAATATGAGGATGAACTTTGATCTGTTAAGATGAAGAAGACTTAGTAAATCAGTAGATTTACTTAAAAATGTTACAAATTATCATTAGAAAATGACTTTAATCTGGTTTTAATATATTGAACATATTATTTCTTTAAAAAAACTTATTGATATTTTATGTAGATAATAGTGTTTAGAGTGTACCAACAGAAAATGCAACACATGCAATAAATGCAGAGACAGGACTTCACATATGAAGTGGATTTTCAGACTGTTTTTTAAAAACTCAAACTTCCAAATGACAGGACAGGACAAAATGTCCTTGTTTATGTGAGTCTTAGTGTTGAAATAGTGAATACTAACCTTGTGTCCTGTCTATCCACTTTGACAGAGTCTCAACTCATTTTAGGACAGGTTCTGCAGAGCAGCTCAACTCAATACAGAATCATTGAGTTCATCGGAGAAGGTTCCTTTGGTAAAGTGGCCAAGTGCCAGGTTAATTCCACCAGTGAATTAGTGGCAGTAAAAATACTGAAGGACACGTTTGTGAAAGACGTGGAGGAGGAGGTGAGTGTTTGGATCTCTCCTAGTTTTGGGGCCTCCAACAGGTCTTTTAACTGTTTAGGGAATAGTGATATAAAGATGATCTAATTGTGCTTTTATTCCCCTCCAGCTGTCTATGTTGAGTAAAATCAGCGTATTGGATCCAGACCAGTTTAACTTGGTCAAATTCCACGAGAGGTTTGAGTACTCTAGCTATACCTGCCTCGTCTTTGAGTTGCTTGGGATGGACTTACTCCAGTTCCTCAAAGCTGAAGTGGGTTCTTCAATGTATGTGAACCAAATCCGCCCCATTGCCAAGCAGGTATGATCCTGTTTTATTGTTTGACTAAATTCCTATCTATGATGATGCTTGCTAATGGATTAAGAAAGCCTTGAGCTAAAACCTGAGCTTAAACAGCTCCATAAGAGGAACTCCATTATAATTCTGTCTTTTCTCATCGTGTCGCTGCAGATGTTGGTAGCATTACAGGGACTCCAATCTCTGGGGATCATGCATACTGACATCAAGCCTGACAATGTGATGCTGGTAAACACTGAGGAGGATTCATTACAAGTCAAGCTCATTGACTTTGGACTGGCTCTTCCATCCTCCTCCGCCAAGTACGGGATGCTGCTTCAGCCCATCGGCTACAGGTATGAGGGTGTCAGCCTGAATGACTTCTGTGTTTTTGTAACAAACCTGTGTCATTATTAGGGGTGTAACCATTCGTTTTAGAAACAATTTGATTCATTGTTGGCGATTCCATTCAAAGACGATATTACTTCATTTAGAACGATTCAATCAGAAAAGTCTCAGTGACTTAAATTTGATTCTTTTTTTTCCCTATTTTCAATAGTCAACATATTTTCATTAAAAACTAGATACTGTATTAGGTTCATCAGACTCTTCTGGTTGTTTTTTATGTAAAAATAACACAACATTAATCTAAAAAATGAAGTGCAACCAAGATCTGTTCAGGTTAAATGAGCTGTGGTTGAACCTGATACTTTTCATTTTAACTTGATGGTGAGCTTGAGGCTTTCTGCTGAGCTAATGCTAACAAGCTAATGCAAAGTTTTGATTGATTACCTTTTAGAGCGATTTTATATCGGTTGATGTCATCCAGAAGGCGGAGCACAGATCGATGTAGTTGGATTGTATGAAAAATGGATTAATGGATGGAATGGATGAAGCCTTAGTCATTATAGTGTTGGTACTTAGCGCTAAGCAACAGATTTCTAAAGCGTATTTTATTCATTTTGCTTCACAGGGCCCCAGAGGTGTGTCTTGGCCTTCCATACACAGAGGCCATTGACATGTGGGGACTGGGCTGTACGCTGGCCAAACTGTACCTGAATGACAACCTCTTCCCCGTCAGATGTAAATATCTCATGGTAGGTCATCTTTTTTTATACACCATACCTCCATCCATTTAATGACCCACGTGCTCTTTCTTAGGGTTGTGGCTGTTTTCTACACATGTATATAAAGTCTTGAAGAACTGCCCCTAATGTGTGTAATTGTGTGTTCTTTCTGCAGATGAAAGCCATGGTGGAGTATCTTGGTATGCCGTCAGAAGACCAGCTCCTATTTGGCATGCATACCAAGAGATTCTTCTGTGTGGAGGAGGAGGAGCTTGGCTTAAGATGGAGGCTCCTGGTAAAACATAGTTTTTATTGTTGTTGAACCTTGACTGTTGCCTTAAACTTATCCTAAACCCTTATTATTGTCATTGTGTTTCCTCAGACACCAGAAGAATACTTACGTATTAACGGTGTGAAAGCTCAGGAATGGCCCGCATGGCGCCCTCATTTCTCCTCATTGGATGAACTGCTCTATGTAAGTGTTCTCTACGATATTTGAGTTCAAATACTTAGCAGCGGTCTCTTCTTTAAAATGTAACCTACTTTATACATGTGTTTATAATCTGAAATGACTCACTTATCATATGAGCGAGAGAGGTTTGAACTTGTTCTAGAACCTACAGTAACTCTTTATTTTCTTTTGTTAATCCAGATCTATGAAGAAGAGGATGCTGAGGAGTTTAAGGACAGGAAGGCGTTCATAGACTTCCTCAAGCACCTGTTGACCCTGGATGAGGAGAAGAGATTCTCTCCGACTGAGGCTCTTCAGCATCCATTCATTACGATGTCCCACCTGAGCCAGGATCCAGACATCAGTGACTAGTGAGTATCTGCACTGAGGAGACAATCACTCACATGGAGATCAACTTGTTGTTCTATTGACTTTTGTACTAATCTTTTTGATTTATTTTTCCTCCAGTCTTACCACTGCACAGGCATTAATGCCAACGGAGGCCTCACTAAGTGTTACTCCTGTGAAGGATGGTGAGGCACATGTGGCTGAAGAGGCTGACGAGGTCCTGCTGACTCCTGCATCCAGACAAATCACACACAATGAGACAGATGTCCCCAAGGTCCCTCTTTCTCATGGTAAAGATGACAATGGAAGCGTTCAGGAACCTTGCCAAGATTGGGGAAAAGAACTCCATCTTCCTGCAACTGATTCAGGAATCTGTTCCTTTCCAGAACAGTTTCCTAATCATTGTGATGAGAGTCTGGAATCAGGTTCCTCAAAGAACGGACCTGTGGTGGAAGACGTCCCCTTCCCCATCCCCAAGAGGCTTAAAAATGTTCGGAGGTTTTTCTCCCGAATTCGAAAAATGTTTTTCAGCTGCTGCTGTTCCTCCGTGCAGGAGTAATTTACAGTACAATTCTATTATATTTTATTGTTTTTAATGTTGTTTATTATTGATTTGTTTCAATGTAAGGTGACCTTTAGAGGTTTTAAAAGGTGCCTGAGAAACAAAATGTATTTTTATTGTATTGAATTTCTATGTATATTTGTAAATAAATACACTTCATAATTTACCTGCTTTGTTCATGTTTTCATAGTTTTGACTCTTTTTCCCAAATATGTTGAAGCTTTTCAGGGAAGTCCCTGACATTGTCGTGTGCTAAAAGTGGTGCAGAGCTGCTGAATGTCCTGATCAAAATGAAAAGAAGCTGAGTTCATTTTTCATAAGTCAGTAGTGGTGATGGCATTGCCCAATAATGTCAGCCCTAAAACCAATTCTAAAGTGCAGCATGATCTCAGCTTCCTCCTATGGTTATAAATAACAATAATAATTATAATAATAATGCCAGTCATAAAATACTAGATCATATATTTTATATACTTAGAATTGGTAAAACATTTGTGATGATGATAATACGACACAAATAATAATAATTTAATAAAAGTAATAATAATAATTTTGACTCTCTCCATAATCATTTTCTTAAGGAAAAGCAGAAAACAAAATTTCAAATGCTCATAAAATGTTGGAATAAGTTCACCATTGATCTGATAATATTTTAACTTCTGTTGTTAGGCCTTGCCAGCCCTGCTGTCACCCTAATTTGTACACACGAACACGGAACTATGCGGCCGGCGTCTGCCGACCGGTAACGCCCCGATGCCGCTTCTTGACTGTGGAGCAAACGTTCTAAAACGAGAGCGGCACAGAAGAGCGTTGTTTACATTGGTACACGAGAGAAAAGAGGTAAAAACATCGCTGCCAACATTTACACATTTGTCGTGAGCACCATGTGTCACTCCAGAAATAAAACAAGTGGTTTTAAAACGTAGTAACGGCCCTGGACTCTCTGTCCCCTCCCCCCCTCCCTCAGTGACTGACGTTCCTCTGCCTTCAGACATCGGTGAGTGTGTGTGCTCAGGTTTTGCTGTGTGAGTGTGTTTTGTGCGCTGCAGCTTGTGTGTTGTGGGACTTCTTTGTGAGTTAGTTGAGTTCAGGGTTGTGTAGGTTTGAGTGTGTGTGAGGCAACGTGCACTGATGTGTGTGTGTCCAGTGTGTGCTGAATGTGCACACGTTTGGGGAGGCTGAGGAGAGCTTCATACATTCTTTTTCAGAACGGACATTTGTTTAATTAAAGTTCTGATACAAAATTTTAATTAAATGCTTGTCAAACTTTTCTAAAGATTATAATAAAGTAGTTTTTTTAGATTTCCTATTGTTCCTATAGATGAGCAGCCTTTTAGCATTTTCTAACTTTTTATGACAAAATATGAATCATATTTAGGCTCATAAAACTAATATTACTAGTAAAAGTAAGGAAAGAACTTATTTATTAAATTGCATTAATAATGTAAATTAATGATTTTATTTGCTGACATATATGGTGAGAACTGTCGGGGAATCATAAATATTTTCAAGGCCCTCCTGCAGGTGTTTAAGTACCCCTAGGGTACAGGTAGATCTACACTGTACTAGATTGGACCACATAGATTTGAAAATATCAACATTTCCTGAGAAAAACATTATTTATTTAATTTTAATCTCCAAGCGGGAAATGTCCCATAATTTATTTTCAGAAATCTGGTCACCTGGATGGCGACGCCCTGTTTGACTACCGACATTCTGCTGGACAAATAATAACGTTTGTTGCTTATTAATTAAGTGTAGTATTTACGTCGTGATGTGGTGTCATTTTAATTACCAGTAGCAATTTTTTTAGACGTTTAGTAGTATTGGACTAGGGTTTCAGAAGATAGATTCAACTGGGGCGACCGTGGATCAGGTGGTAGAGGGTCGTCTTCTGATCGAGAGGTTGGGGGATCGATCCCAATACCTGTGACTATGTGTTGAAGTGTCCTTGGGCAAGACACTGAACCCTAAGTTGCTCCCAGTGGTCGACTAGCGCCTTGCATGTCAGTCCTGTCCCACTGGTGTGTGAATGTGAGGGTGATTGGGTGAATGAGCTGATATGTAAAGCGCTTTGAGACTGTTTCAGTGGTGATGAAGCTCTATATAAAATCAAGTCCATTTACCATTTAACTCAAGGACGGAATGGACAATAAATAAGGCAATATTAGACAGTGGTTTAGTTCATAATATATATTGACAATATTTACACACCCAGAAAACCAACACTCAGGTTTGAGTTTTTTTATGAGTATGGTGCCGTTGTGGTTCCACTTCCAATGCTTGGAACCTTCCACGAGTTCATCAAAGTAGCCGGTGGTATCTCACCACCAGAAGAGACTTTCTACAGTCTCAAAGTAGTCCATGAAAGCCAGCAGCTTTTAGTTTGCTCCTAATACGCTTCCACATGTCTGAAAGCAGCGTGAATGAGGGGGAAGAACAAGGCCAACAGATCACTTGAGTTGTGGACTGGATCCTTCAGTTCAGGGCAGTATTCTTTTAAGCTCACCATCAGTTGGTACCATACCAGGGAAACCTGGCCTGTATAATTAAGACCATATAAATAATATATTCACTAACTAGTTAATTCTTCTGTGTACACAATAATCAATAAATCTGAATTAATTCCATCATCATGAATTAATCATTCAATGTCATTCTCATTTAGCCATGATACAATGATTGAATATATCAGAGAAAAGCAGTTTCACAATAATACATAATCACTCACTCAACCAACACAATTCAATACTTAAATAAACAGTTATACTGGGGTAACACAGCACTCAACATAACATTAGCCACCTAACATAGTTGAAAGGCATTACGTTAGCATTCAGTTAGCATAGCATGCTCCTGAGCAACAAACATTCAAACTCACCAATTCCTTTTCAAACCTCAGCAGGATTAAATGTCTCCTATACCTGAGGTGGTGAAGTCTGAAGGTGTACAAAGGTTGTAGTGAATACTAAAGTTGTTAAAAACCTAAAGTAGATGTTAAAGAACCAACCTGTTGTAGCAGCTCCGTGTGTGTGTATCTCACTCTCTGACAGGGAACAAACACAGCTGCTTGCAAATAGGTGACCGAGCTACGTGATTGGCTGAACGTAATCTCGTGAGAATAACGTGAAGTGGAGGACTGGACGTCACACGCTTAAAAAAAGGAGTTTTAACAACGGAGAACCCCTTCAAAACCACCCAACTGAACTTAAAGCTTAAATACTTTACACAACTTGTTTTATTATTATATTTAATAAATATAATTATGTAAAAGTATAAATAACACTGTCAATCCTATATAAATATGTTGATCAATATATAATAATATTTTAGATATTATTCACATATATATATATATTTATTTATCAGGGCTACATAAGGTAACCATGTAAACACAGGAACGTGGGGCGATGCCATTACAGTTTTTTTGGTTTGCTTAAGCATGATTTTCAGAACAGGGCCCGTGTTTTCAAAACACTACACAATTAGCAAAACACTACAGATCCTTTGCATAATTAAACACTCTTGTAAAAACTATACACTTCTTTTTAAAAACCACACTTTGTTACCATATGAAACACATGTTTCACATTACTGTACTCTGTTTGCACGAGTTACACTCTGCTGTGATAAACCTAAATAATAATAATAATAATAATAATAATAATAATAATAATGATAAATATAAAGGATGAGGAATAAATAAAGGACAGATAGAGAATAAAGGATAAATAGGATAAATATAAATATATATATACAGTGCAGCAGATAATGTCATCATGGAGGTGGTGATTGGGTGGGGTGGGGGGGGGTTCAGTGGGTGACTTGGGGTGTGTTCATGTGGATGGTGGCAGAGGGAAAGAAGCTGTTTTTGTGTCTGGAGGTTCTGGTCCTGATGGACCTAAACCTCCTTCCAGAAGGGAGAGATTGGAACAGTTTATGACCGGGGTGGGAGGGGTCGGCCACAATCTTTCCTGCACGCCTCAAAATCCTGGAGGCGTACAGGTCCTGGAGGGAGGGCAGATTGCAGCCGATGACCTTCTCTGCAGAGTGGATGATACGCTGCAGTCTGGCCTTGTCCTTGGCCGTAGCTGCAGCGTACCAAATGGTGATGGAGGAGCAGAGGATGGACTGGATGATGGAGCTGTAGAAGTTCACCATCATCTTTGTTGGCAAACTGAACTTCTTCAGCTGCTACAGAAAGTACATCCTCTGCTGAGCAACAAAGTACAAATATTATGTAAATTCACCAAACAGTACACAAGACCAATGTTGCAGACTGAAGAAACTCGTTTATTTCTCAACACGCCCAAAATGTTGACATGGAGGTTCATAATACTGAAACAAAATGTGACCAAAAAAAATAGATAAATAAATAAACTAGACATGGACTCTTCGTCTAGCTGGATCTGGCCAGAGAATTTCATCTACATCACAGACAATGTCGTCATTAGCAAGACATCTTGGAAAGAAACGTCTTGAATGACGAATCCTTGCATTGCTGCTACCTCCATCTGGTCCCAGGCCTCCTCCATGGATTGTATGAGGGGTACCTCAGCCTGGAAATGGAGGTCATATACCTTCCACCGCCAAGCTGAGAAAAACTCTTCTATAAGGTTGAGGAATGGAGAGTATGGTGGAAGATATAAGACGGTGAAATGTGGATGTTGCTGAAACCAGTTCTGAACCAGAGCAGAGCGGTGGAAAGACACATTGTTCTAGACAACAATGTATTGAATATGATCCATTTGATGCTGTTATGTTGTGCTATTGGTCCAAAAATGTAAGTATGAGTGCTGTGTTGTACGGCCCATATGGGCATGGTGGTGGAGGACCCCATTCTGTGTAATGGCTGCACAGAGTGTTATATTACCCCCACGTTGCCCTGGGACATTGACTATAGCCCTGTGGCCAATGATGTTTCTGCCCCTCCTTCATGTTCTCGTCAGGTTCTCATCAGGTACATGAACTCATGCTGGATCTCCTCTCCATCCATTTGTAGAACTCTCTGAAGAACAGTATCAGGCAAAATTGTGTAGTTCAGTGTAGATCTAGTATACATATTACAGTAAAAGATTATGAGACAGTATACATGATCACACTGCTAAAGTGAATACATACAGTACCTCTACATAATCATGCCACAGTCGTTTCACTCTTTTGGAATTGCGCTTGAAAGGCACTAAATTTGCTTCATTGAATATGAAGACGATGAACTCACCTGTTGCTTTTTATAGGGCTTACACACCTGATTAGTGTGTCTACAATTAAACAAACAAGTGTTTGCACACCTGATGACTGTGTTGAACCAATTGGTTGGACGATGTGGTAATTTGACAGTCAGTGCTTTGGTATTGCAAGTAAGTGACTTCATGATATATTTTTGTGTGTAATGTGTGTTAATGTAATATGGGCTGATGTTGTGCTTCTTCAGTGTAAGGTTTTGCTAATAGTGTACTACTTTTAATTTTAGTGTGGAAGCAATCCAAAAAAAAACTGTAATGAGAGCAACACAGATGGAGAACGAGATGGAAGAGATCCATAAGTCAATAAATCACATTGGTTAAAGTCACTCAACAGCTGATAAAGTTAATACAACTTGTTGACGAGGTGAAGCAACCCAAGGATTTTGATGTTTTATGCGTCAATAGGAATAAACGGATACAACTGCTGGTCAATTGTATTTGTTTTTTCTGTTTTCTGTTTTGTGTATAAATTAAATGTTGATTTGTATGTCATGTTTGTAGATGTAAGTTGTGTTTTGAACTATATATGATTTAATGCAAGGAGAGGGTAATTGGATATGAACCCAATATTGCATGAGATATATTTGGTTAAGGATTAAGAAATATGAGCCCTATAAATTATGGGGACTTTTGATAGACTTTGGTGCTTTTTGAGATTATTATCTTGAATATATTTTCAACATAATGTTAAACATATCTTAATTATAGTATATGTATATGTTTGTCTGCCGTCCGCTATGGATGCTTCTGTGTTCTCCTGCGCGCCACAGGGGACGGATCTGTGTGTGTGAGTGTGAATGCGTGCGTGTGTGTCTTCTCTCCCTGTCATGCGTTGAATGAATGGTAGTGAAGTAGCTGTTAATATAACTTGTGACTCGGTGAAGTTGCTATTCAGTGTTTGACAGCGCTGTGTGCTTGTTTCTGGATTCTGAATGTTGCCACGATTGACGCTCTGGTTTAAAGTTCTTAATAAATAAATAGCGTTGTGCTGCATGCCGACACCTGGGTTTTAATTTAGATTTTACACTTCTAGCATTGTCTGAGACATGGAGCCGGCATCAGCCGCGGTTGCATGCATTCTTTAATTCAGTGTTGCTGTTGGTGTTACAGCGTTATGTTACTGGATTGATTCATAATAATGAATTAAATTAAATACAATATCAGCATTCATTTGGTTGTGGTAAAATACGTTCCGGTCTTTCTTTTTGTGTGTTTATTGTGATTCTGTGGTTTGTGCCTCTGTTTGTCGTGTGTGTCTATGTGTAAGCTGTTAAGGTTTATTTATTTATTTTATTTTTATTTATTCAGTTCATTTCCGACACGGTTGCATTCACAGAAATTCATTTGACATTCAGAGCAAAATCACATCATTATTTTTTTTTTTGTCCTTTTTCATGTCGGAAAGGGCGACGGAAAAAAGCATTATGCTTATCCAGATCCGTCCCCTAATTTAAACACAGATAATTTTACATCCAACCTCGTTTCTTCCCTTTTTTATTTTTGTCCTTTTTTTTGTGATGTGTTCTCGTCTGCAGTCATTGTTCCTGCTGTTACTCCTCTTCACTGTCCTTTTTCTCCGTATTTCCACGAGCTTTCTTTTCCAGTCGTTGTTTACGTTCCTCCAACTCTCCAAACATAAATTTCTTCTTCTCTCGGAGAACCTTCATATCCTCTGAAAGTCGCCTCAGCTTACGATCCATCCGGAAGGCACATGCACATACACATACCCCCATCATTAGCAGGCCAAAGATCATGACCCCTAGCAGATAGATGTCCTCCACATCTTCCACTTTCAGCTGGGAGAGACAGAGCATCTGGCTTCTCCCTCGTGCATCCACGACATATCCACCTGGGTATGTGTCCTTTGGACACGGTATTTCGTGCTGAAGCAATTGCCTCGTTGAGAAGATTTTGTCAATGGTGCTCAATGACCAGTTGATGAGTTCCATGTCGTCTCTGTAGAGTTCAATGGAGAGTTGACTTGAGATCTGTATGCATGTAGAAATGTCCTCCTCGTTTTCTCCTTAAATTGTTTCAGATTATCTGACTGTTGTGTCTCTTCGTCAAGGCTGTTCCAGAGGTTCATGGCTCTATACACAGTACTATGTTTGCCAACGTTTGATATGATCCTGTTTGGTCTAAACACATTATTATGTCTGAATTCATAGGGATTTTGATTGTATGTGAAACGTTTTTGTATTCGATGTGGTAGTATTTTTGATGAAGCCCTATTTGTGTGTTGTAGTGTATTATTTCTTGCAGTTTTAGGTATTTTGACTTCTGAAATAAATCGTTTGTGTGTGTGTTGTATGGTACTTTATGTAAAATTCTTATAGCTTTTTTTTGTAGTTTAAATAGTGGTTCAAGATACGTTTTGTAGTTATTTCCCCATATTTCGGAGCAGTAATTTAAGTGCGATGCTATGAGTGAAGAATAGATTGTTTTAAGTGATTTGGTGTGTAGGATTTGTTGAAGCTTCCATAGGATGTAACTGATTTTGGCAACTTTGTTTTTAACTATTTGTATATGTTTTTTCCAGGTCAGCTTGTCGTCCATCCACACTCCTAGTACCCTATATTCTTTTACTTCTTCTATTATTTCCATGTTTAGTTTCAGTCTTATATCTCCCGTTTTTTTTCTCTTTCCGAAATTAATGAATTTTGTTTTACTGACGTTTAGGGCTAGTTTATTTACATCTAACCATGTTTGAATTTTTAAAAGTTCTTCATTTGTTGACTCTATTAGAGTGTTAATGTCTTTGCCTGAGCATAGAATGGTTGTGTCATCTGCAAACAACGTTAGTTTGAGGCTATGTGAGACTTTGAAAATGTCGTTTATGTATAGAATGAACAGTTTTGGCCCTAAAATTGAACCCTGTGGAACACCACATTGTATGGTTTGGCATTTTGATGTGTGTTCTTCAAAGTCAACATATTGTCTCCTATTTGTCATATAGCTTTTAATCCATTTTAAGGCGTTGTACTTTATTCCGTAATTTTGAAGTTTTTGTTCAAGAATATCATGATTAATTGTGTCAAAGGCTTTTTTTTAGGTCCAGAAAAATTCCGAATACAAATAGTTTTTTTTCTAATGCTTCTCTTATATTCTCCGTGATGTCAATTATAGCCATTGCTGTTGAACGTCCTTTTCTAAATCCATATTGTCCTTCATGTAGTATATTATTGTCTTCTATAAATTTGTCGAGTCTGTTCATAAACAGTTTTTCCAGAATTTTTGATAATTGTGGTAATATCGATATAGGTCGATAATTAGTGAAATTCCATTTTTCTCCACCCTTGTAAATCGGTCTGATTTTTGCAATTTTCATCTTTTCTGGGAAAACACCATTCTTGAATGATAGATTACTTATATGTGTTAATGGCGGGGTTATTTGGTTCCGCTGTGAAAGTTGCGGGTGTTGTGGACGAAGTGGTAAACTGTGTATTTGGTGGTAGGATCTGGTCCGTATTTTCCGGCGGGCAGGAATCTTAGTTAAGTGCTTGAATGTGACCATTAGAATATTTGTTAACGTAAGATAATTGTGAACATGCCATGTTGTTTTGTTTTTGTTTTAACTGTCTCGTATTTTTGTCTTTGTGTCTGCTCGCTGTGTGTCTTTATGCCTGGATATGAACGGCCTGGGACGCCGGGTTTGTGACTTTTGGTTATTGGGACTTTATTTGTGTTTACAAAACCTGTCTTTTGTTGAGCTGTCCTGGTTAGTGTTGTAATTTCGTTGTAATTTTACTCCGGCATAATGTGAATGTGTTGTGTCGATTTGTTTCCCGGTTGTTTTTGGCGTCTGTTTGTGTTTCCGTGTTGTTAACTCTTCGTCGTTAACTTTGTTACTGGAAGTTTGTTTGTTTTTGAGAGGCGGAGCTACAAGTTACGTCATGGAGTGGACGGACTGTGGTCCGCCCAAAGGGGGGAGGACAATCAGTTGTGGCGCCATCTAGCTGAAGAGATGGTGAACTGCACAATTTTTACTCCAATGTGGTTAAATACTGCCTCTATCGGTAAATATGGGAACCTGCATGCTTTAGTGAAAGCAATGTTGCTCTCTGCTGGTGACATGAAGTTAACGCATATAAAAATTGCTCGTTCATTAAATAATAAATTACTCGACCATTTAAATACAGTTTATTCTTTAATATTTATGTATTATAATTAATCATAATTATAATTGTTCCATAAGCTTGAAATATGAGTAAGATTTACAGAAATTTTTCAAGGGTTTATTTTTTAGTTTGGGATTTACAGCTTTAAAAATGGTGATGACTTGTTATGAAACTGAATTTTTATTTTTATTTTTTACATAAGGAGTTGAGAAGAGGAATGTCTGAACCACAACTCCTAAGACACTGAAACACACCTGGTGGCTTGACTTTGTGGATGACACGATACTCGAATTCCAGTCGAGAGAAACTGGTGCGTTTATTCATGATATTACTCAAATAGAACATTTGTTTTTGTTTATTTTTTACACATTTATAGCAACACATTACCTCACACAAACAATAATAACACAATTTATTCACTTATATATGGCTTTACAGTGGTATCTATGATACATGAAAAGACTTGGCAGTGGACTGAATATTGAATTTGGTGACTTTATTGAGCATCATTGATTAACAATCACTCATTGATTGATTGGCTTTGATAATTGGTTATCTGCGAGTTAGCTAATCTGTTTAAACTATCAAGTGAATATAGTGAATAATAATTTCAGTATTTGTGCTTAACTTTACTTTGATTGGGGATATTGATATCATTCCAGTTTGGAGATTATTTAAGGTTTGATCAATTATATCATTACGATTCGAGTGGATTTATTCTCACATCACTTCTTCTGTGGTTGGCAAAGTTTGGTGACCATAAATTTCGTATAGCACACAATTTTTCGTTCGACATTAGATTTACAGTAAAGGTAAAATTAAGAGAAGTTCTTTATAATGACGAGTCCTTACATTATACAGCCATGGCCAGTTGAGGGTACTTTTAATCCAGATGTAGTTAACACCTTACAAGTCCTAGTGTCTACTTATAGAGCAAGTCAGAGGAAAGGAAAAAAGGGAAAGAAACGAAGTGAAGAAAAAAGACAAATTGAATTAGGCATACTGCAACTCTTTGAGATCGTAGGGCAAAGTTTCTCTAAACTGGCAAATGACAAAAATATGCAAAGCACACGAGACATTAAGAAAAATGAGAAGACCACAAGCAAGTTGACGATGAAAACCAACATATCGTTCTCTCATGCAACATTAGCAAAGAAGCCACCACCATATAAAAGAGAAGTACGTTTCACTGATGTCTATCCTCAGCTGCCAATGATAACTCAAGAAGGCGACTATAAGATCAAGATGAAGATGAACAACTAATAGAGACAAGCATAAAAATGTACCCAGCATATAGCACTTCGAAGAGAAGGCCTCGCTTGAGTGGCTTAAGCAGACGACAGTTCAGACGTCTGAAAATTGGATAGGGGCGAGTGAGTGAACCCGACGAAGTAATTGGAGGAGATGATCAGGAAATCAGACAAATGTTGGCAAAAGCAGAAAGAAGAGGAGATTGATCAACAAAGCAACTGACGTCAGAGGAAGACGATACGGATGACAGTGAAAAAGATGAAAGTGAAGAGGAAGTGGAAGGAGGAAAAAATCTCCAAGGGAGTTTATCCACCAAAGAGAAGAAAAAGTCTCAAAAGTCAGATACCTGGAAATATGCACTACGTCCAAGAACAGAAAAGAAAGACAACAAAATGTGCCCAGTGATAGTCCGAGGACAAAATCTGGAGTACAAGCCTTGGCAAAATACTGACATGTCTGACATACTCGGAAAATTACCAACGCTTCAAGATGGTGCACACCCCTGGATCTCAAAGCTGGAAGAGGTTCTGGTGGGAACACAGCCAGTGATGGGAGATATTAAGAGGCTTTTGGCTAGCCTTATTGGAGTCCCCGCAATGGAAGAGATTCTGCAAAAAGCAGGCTTAAACAGATATGTGGCTACGTCTGTCAATGATCCAGAACTGTTTGCTGCAAGCCGAGGACGAGTGTGGAGAGCCGTGAGAGGCCTTTTCCCAACAAACGTGCACCCCGACAACATCTTCATTGAGCAACTTGGCCACCAAGAGAACCCGAGAGCATATGTGTCGAGAGCTCATCAAATGTGGAGAAACGTTACGGGAAATGATCCCGAATTGAACCAAATGGAGAAATCAATTTTGAGGGCCAAAATCCAGAAAGGAATACCCCTGACGGTGAGGAGCAAATTGGCTGAAGTGTTTGGTCTCGGAAGCCTGACCAAAGGCGTATATACGGATCACATCGCACATCATGTGGAAGTGTATTGGAAAAAGGAACAAGATCAAGATACTCTCAGATAACTCACAATCAATTGCCCTAACTCTAACCCTAACCACAATCAACCATTGGAAGTTATGACTGATGGTGAAGCTGCTTTCAACTGTATTCGGCCAAAGGACGCTCTACATCTTCCCATGTCTGGACAACTAGTAGGACAATTGGGGTATGAGGACGTGAAACAGCTGATTCCTCTCACAAAACCCAATCAAGCTCTGCTACAAAAATCAGATACAGAACTGCTAAAACCAGCTAATATGTGGGAAAAGTTCATCGTGGCAAACATGCCTAACACAAAGCTACCAGAGTATCCACATCATTGCACACTCAAATACTTCAAGAACACTGACCAGGCAAATCTAGAACAATGATCAAGCAATCAACCCAAACATGTTGAGCTGACTTCGTAACCACAAGGAGCAGCTATGAAGATAAACATTAACGATTAGTAGTTTATCTAGGTCAGATGATAACTCATGAACACAAAAGCATCTCTGAAAGCCATTTAGAAGCTATTCATATAGCACTAATATCTAGAACAGTCAGGGAAATGATGACATTTATTGATATCACAGACTTTTAGAGCAGGAAGATGTTACCTTAGTGAGATGCGCTACGGTAAATTCGGCTGAAACTCCAGAAGATGGGGAACCACATGATTGTGTGGAAAATTGCAGGTTTAAGAAAACATATGGTTCTCAGATCCAACATCATACACAGATACTGAAATTACTGCATGAAATGATGAAACGGAAAGAAATAGCTGTAGCTAAGTGTGCAGCTCACAAACAGGACATGTTAAGAAATCATGAAGGACTAATGGCAGTGCCTTCAGACCTACTGGGCCTAATGATTCAGGGAGCCCATGGGTTAGCCCATGTGGCAAAGGGGGGAAGTTAGGAGAAAGATTGTAAAAGCGTGTGGGGTTTTGGTTGTAGATTATGTTGACATGATAAAACCAGTTGTGAATAGATTTTCACAATGGCCTGAAGCATGTCCAACCAAACGTAAAGATGCTCAGTCTGTTGCTAAGTTTTGTGTCGCAAAGTTAAAAGTAGATGGGGTTTACCCGATTGCATATCTTCAGACAACAAAAAATAATTTGTGGATAAAACAGAAAGGTTAATTCTAAGAAAAAATTAGGAATCAAACAACGCTTAGGAGCTGTCTATCACCCACAAAGCCAAGGTGTTTGTGAAAAAAAAAATGAATGGTGTGCTAAAAAACCTCATTGTTGGAATCTGTTAGCACACAGGTCTTAATTGGGTTGAAGTACTTACGCTAGCATTAGTGATATGTCGTTTAAGTGAAATCCAAAGCAAAAAGGTCAATAGCAATTAGTTAGATCAATAATGACTTAGAACAAAATATGTCCACTATTCTAACTGGGGCTATAGCTAGTGGTATTATTGCATCAAGGATAGTTTCTACTACAAATACAACAGTGATAGATAAGAATGTTTCAATAACAGTGATGACAATAGCTAATTCTATCATTTCTGATAATCATACAAGTGCAGCTGTGGAAATGAGTTCCACAACAAATAACCCAATGACAACTTTTTCGGTGCCTACAGAGCCTGAAGATACAACACCACCACCAGACATTACATCCCAATTTAGTACAACGTCTATAAATACAACTCAACAGTCTATTGAACAGTTGAACGCTAGGTTGAATAATATTGAGGACAGTTTTAAAGAGACATTAGATGAGGAGACTGATAACGACTGTGGTGAGACAGATAATGTGAAAACATCACCAGTAATATATGAGTATTCGGACGGAGATTTGACACCAGAAGAAATGTCTCAAAATCTTCGCACGTAAAGAAAGCGGGAGACATGGTTGAAAAACCTAGGGTTTAATGCCTCAGTGTTGCAAATTTCAGATAAATGGACAAACAGAAATATGTGGTATCAGCAGATAACTCACTCCGTTAGAGGGACTACTGGGGTAAAGGGTCCGTTTTAGTTGAAACTCCATTTCCAAGCACGTGGAATTCAATTTATGATTAATACCTGAACCTTTGCTGGCCTATTGCCAATCACAATTGGTGGCATGGCTGCGGGTTCTTACAAAGCAAACACAATTCTGATAATTTGGCGGAAATATCCGATCGACTGTTCACATGCAGAATTCACATCACTACAGTTGTTCTTCGCTAGTGGAACGACAGTTTTTGAATATTCTTGGATATTATGAGAATATTGTAGGTTCTGGGAGCTCCTATTCTATCACTTTGTGTGATGTTCGGTTGTTGTACATTGGCACTGACCTTTGCTAAAGCTGGGAGTTGTACTGCCAAGAGAAAATGTTCAGATGCCGTTACTGGATGGTGTTGATTATGATACAGATGAGGAGGAGGCAGTAGT
Source organism: Gouania willdenowi (assembly GCF_900634775.1). Lineage (NCBI taxonomy): Eukaryota > Metazoa > Chordata > Actinopteri > Blenniiformes > Gobiesocidae > Gouania > Gouania willdenowi. Next base: position 248,466 of record NC_041053.1, read on the forward strand.
GGTTGATGAGATAGTGGAGACTTATCCATTTTGATTAATTACACCATTTCCTGAACGCTATTTTAACCAAGAGGTTAAAAAGGCCCGGTAGGACTCCTTCTTCAGCTTGACGGCATCCCTCACTATACGTTTGGGTCTGCCAGGTCTAACAAGCATCCTCCCCCGCCATCGGAGCCAACTCACCACCAGGTGGTGATCAGTTGACAGCTCCGCCCCTCTCTTTACCCGAGTGTCCAAGACATGCGGCCGCAAGTCCGATGACACGACTACGAAGTTGATCATCGAACTGCGGCCTAGGGTGTCCTGGTGCCAAGTGCACATATGGACACCCTTATGCTTGAACATGGTGTTTGTTATGGACAATCTGTGACGAGCACAGAAGTCCAACAACAAAACACCGCTCGGGTTCCGATCAGGGGGGCCGTTCCTCCCAATCACGCCCCTCCAGGTCTCACTGTCGCTGCCAACGTGAGCGTTGAAGTCCCCCAGCAGAACGAAGGAATCCCCAGAAGGAGAACTCTCCAGTACTCCCTCTAAGGAATCCAAGAACCAACAGAATGTTGTTTTTAATCATAATTAATATTCTCATTCATATAACCCATTGTCAACTACCCTTATCCTCCTACAAATGTTATTCATTCTATGCAATATACCTCTTCACTTCAAGCTGAGTATAAGATGTCAACAGATGGCTATAAACATATGGGGTTTACAACCCCAGTAAGTTTTCTCTGTAGCTCAGCTGTTGGAATGTTGATTTACTTGTGAACCCTGAAGTTTCTTTGTTCTAAGGCTAAAGCCTTAGACTCCTCCCGTTGGTCTCTGGTTTCCTGTCATATCATATATGTCTTTTTGGCTGCGATTCTTCAGAGTAAATCTGACCCCGGCTGCTCTCACAGGGTTTTGTCTCTCCCTTGTTCTTTTGATTCTGATTGTGTTAATAAACTTTGTGAGTTTCATCGACAATTCTTTTTCCACATTACACCCTTTTCATCATCACCTGGTAATCCACGACGTGTGTGTGTATAAAGTCAGTGAGAAGGAATTAATTGAAACATTTAGGATAATAATATAATATTATTGGGGCACATGAATTTGCTTCTGTAAATTATAATATTAATGATGTGCCTTCAGAATATGAGCATACAACACTTAATATATATGATCATTTAAACTACAAAGGAAATGAGTTTTGGACTGACATAAACCCTGATAAACATTTATTTAATAACAATGTAAATGATTGTAAATATTATAGTGATGAGCAGTTTAAAGGTGTTAAAACTGATGATGTACTCACAATAATCCACTTTAATAGTAAGAGTCTGTATAAAAATTATGCAAATACAAAAGACTATTTGAGTCATTTCAACAAATGTAATGTTATTGTTGTGTCTGAGACATGGTTAGAAGATGAGTAGGGTTTGATGTAGAAATTGATTGATTATTGATTGATTAATTGATTATTGATTAATTGATTATTGATTAATTGATTATTGATTAATTGATTATTGATTAATTGATTGATTATACTTTATTAATCCCTGAAGGTAAATTCAGTTTCAGTTCCATCCTGACCAAGAAACATGAAGGACAATAACATATCACATGGGGGACAGGTACGGGAGTACTGGGGAGCAGCCAGCAAGAGCAGCGCTCCGTTTCTTAGATGAGAAATATGAAACAATGGGAAGAAGAGATAAAAAAGGCAACAACCAAACTAGGCCCTTGTAGAGAGGGGCGGAGTTTGGGATCATGTAAAAACTCTGCTGCAAACATTGCAACGAAAACACAACAAACACAACATACAGTTTAATACAACAGCACGTTAGCACAGGGAATGGATCTTTAGGATGGGTAGTTCACATGTCAGCCACAGGGTGGCGCTGCCCTTATGGCACGCCTCCTACTGCCAACTGCTGGGAAGGAGGAGGGGGTGGAGCCAGAAGAGATGGTAAAAAAGTCTTCGGGGAAAGCAAAGGCGTATATATCTTTGGGGTGTGTCTTTAACATTAGCTCATCACCATATATGGAATTAGCTCAGTTCTGGGTTGATGTAAAGGAAAAACAGTCTATCAATCAAATGGAAACTTAAGACAGGAATGTGATCCTGTCACCCCCCAACAGGCACAGTGGTACCCAGACCTGTGGAAAACAACCCTTACATCTGGAATCATTCAAGGTTTCCCAAGTCTCAGAATCACAAGTATTGGGGTACCTCCAAAGCCTTAGGATTTATTATTCAAGATAAACTTTGCAGACACAGAGTCTGAATGCCTGTTTTTACATCATTACCATAACACCCCCAAATGCATGGGGTTATTGCTTAAAACAGGGGCTCTTGTTTAACCTATAGTTTTACTCATATGCTTCTTGCCTGCAGTCAATTCTTTATTCAAAAAGACTATAAACCTTTAATATCACATGTTAAATACTTTAATACACATCACGTGTTTCCTGTTTAGGGCGCACTAATCTTTACCGTCTACTCTAGTTTAAAGTTGTTCATTCACAGTGACTCCTCTTCAATACGAGTCAATGGAGTGTCTGTGGGCGGAGTTTACCTGCGTCCACAGACACTCTGTGGCTGTGTAGAGTTAAATACAGCCAGAACACCTCCTCCCACCATGGGAGGGGCTAACGTCACAGTGGTCCATCATAAAGTGGCTTTGACAGGTGAAGCCGTGGAACGTTAGAAGAAGAAGTAAAATGAAATGAAATAATTCTGCTTTCCCTGCCTACCTGCTGACTCAGCATAAATAAAGACAGGACCTTTTAAATCACTTTTTAGAGAAGACAAAGAAACATGAACAAACTAGATACAAACTACATTTGATGAGTTCAGATCTTGATTATGTCCATATTTTGTAAACTAGGTCTTAAATTATATTTTTTCACTTCTTAAATTATGTATATTAATTTACCACTTCATTTTTCACCACGTTTTTATTTAATTACTTGTTAAACTAAAACTGGGAAAAAGGTAACATTTGAAAAACAAAATTAAAAAACAAAATTTCAAGAAGTATAAAAACCCTGACACACACTCACTCACTCTATTGTATATACCAGAGTTTCTCAAGTTGGGGTACGTGTACCCCTAGGGGTACGTGATGGCACTACAGGGGGTACTTAAGAGAGAGAGATGGAAAATTAACAAATGAAAGCATTAAAAATATGGGGTTTTATATTTTTTATTTCTTCAGTTCAAAATGATAATACTAAATATTACCAGCAATTCATAAAACAACAATAAAAACACCAAATAAGAGAAAAATATAGTGAATAATAAAAAGAACAAACAAACAACAACAAAATCTGCAAAATGACACCAAAAACACAAGAGATTAAAATACTTATTATTACCAGGAACACACAAAACAACAACAAAGACATATTACTACAAATTACACAAACATAACAGAGAAACATTCATAATGACATCAGAAACAGACTGAGATGGAATAATTAAATAATACCAACCACACACAAAAACAAAATACACAAAATGAAACCAGAAACACACACATTGACACAGAAAACACACAAAATGATAATAGAAATGATACTGATTAGAACATTATCTATACTATAATTCAAGTGAGGTCTGTGTGTGTGGATGGATGTGTGGGGAGTGGTTTTGTAATCAGAGGGTTCCTGGTTCAAGCCTCACCTGGGCCATCACTGTGGGATGTTGAACAAGTCCCTTAACCCCAGTCCCCAGGCACCGCAAAATGGCTGCCAACTGTTCACTAACCAATCCCAGGGATGGTTAGTGAATTTCTCCATTGTGTGATAAAAAAGTATATAAAATTAAATTAAATTGGATGTGTGTGTGTGGAGCAAATATCTCCCAGACACGATGCAAGTTCCACCTGAAACTTAGTCAACAGGTTCCAAATACCCCAAGTGTGTGTATCTGTTATTTTGGAGAAATTTGGTCATTTCAAAATGTTTTTTTTAATTTTATTTCACTTCTGGAAAGCCCCGAAATGAAACCTATTCATCTTTTGACCTCAAGGTGTGGGGGGGGGGGGGGGGGGGGGGGGGGCGCTAGCGCACCATCTATATCTATTTCACTACACAGCTCACTTCCGGTGCATGCATGAGCTCCCGTGGACTTCTCTTTTCTCTTTTGAGGAAAAATACTTTTTTACTGTTCTTTATTTGGTGATGACATTTCGAAATGTTTATTTTCATGTTAGTTTGACCGTTCGTTATTTAGACCAGACAGACCTCACCCGGAAATTATTGACGGCAATGGCTGCTGTGTTGAAAGCTGCACATTTATCAGCAGCGTGTGTGTGTGTGTGAGAACCAACAGAGGAGATTAGAGTACAAGGTAGAGAGTCACACACACACACACCTTGATCAAGTGCGCTTCACTATCGATCACCGTCTACGTGTGTAACGGACCACCATTTAGTCCGGTTACAGTCTGTGTCACGACACCCGCCCATTGGGTGGTAGTGACTGTAGTGTTGAGTCAGATCAGTAAACGGTGCTACATAGTGAAGCCCGCCTGATAATTACTGCAGCTTCACTCACGACACACCTGCCACTACACCTAACTACTGAAAATAGATACGTTTAGTGAAAGTTAGACAGACACACACACAATAAACAACAACAAAAACATGAAAATGACTCAAAATACACTAAACTAAATACTTATCATCCCACATGAATGCATACTTCCGACAGGCACTGTACATTACAGAAAAATACACCAAACGAAAAAAATATAAAAATGAGTTAAAAAAAACAACACATTTATCATGCACATGTCTCATAGAATTAAACCAGGGAAATTGCACACGCAATTTTACTTTGCACCTGCAAATCTACCCCTTTATAATGCTACAGAGTATGTTGTTATTATTATACCCATAATTGACAACTCTTCTTAAGCTCCCACGATATGAATACATACTTCCGACGGGCACTGTACTCGACTTCAAAAAAACATACATTTACAGAAAAAATATAACAAAAATATGAAAATGGCTCAAAATACACAAAACTAAAAATGTATACAAAAAATACACAAAATTACTCCTGAAAAACACTACAATAGCAACAAAAACAATAATTATACAAAATTACACGACTCCAAAAAAAACATACATTACAGAAAAAGTTACAATAAAAAAACAGCAACCATTTATGCACAAAAAGACAACAGAAAGATACACAAATACACATGTCTCCAAAAAACATACGTTACAGAAAAATACACCATTCAAAAAAATATAAAAGTGATGATGAAGTCATGCACATGACCCATAGAATTAAACCAGGAAAATTGCACTTACATTTTGCACCCGCAAATATACCTCTTATGCTCTCACATGAATACATACTTCCGACGGGCACTGCACTAGTCTGATAAAACAAGGATTGATCTCCTGGTCCCACATCAGGAGGGAGATGATCATAAATGATAAAAACTATAGAAATAAATCTATTCATGAGACACTAAATACTGTTTATTTACACTTATTTACAAAATGAGATTCTTTAAAAGGTGTGTTATCACAAACGTGTTTTTGTATTAAAATAAAAGCATCACTTAGTCCAGAACATTCCAGAGAAATATAAACTGAACAATGTAAAATATTTATAATATCTGTAGATATCATGAAATAAACAGAACAACTGATGAAGATGATGAATTTATTCTGAAATAGTTTTTCTACATAACAGTTGATAAGTTGGGTCAGACGATGCTATCTGTAGCAGCGCTTCTAGCCCCGCCCACATCCTCTACCACAGAGTGGTCGACTGTCACTACAATCATTTATCACTGACTTTGTTCATTTGTCACTCATGGATTTATTATTGGTTCTGAACCCTGTCTGAGTGTCAGTGTGGATTGGAGACACTGTCTGCTCCACTAGGACCATTGTCCCTGCTAGCTGCTACATGTTAGCATTGAGGTGCTAGCTGCTACATGTTAGCATTGAGGTGTTAGCTGCTACATGTTAGCATTGAGGTGCTAGCTGCTACATGTTAGCATTGAGGTATTACCTGCTGCATGTTATCATTGAGGTGCTAGCTGCTACATGTTAGCATTGATGTGCTAGCTGCTACATGTTAGCATTGAGGTGCTAGCTGGTACATATTAGCATTGAGGTAATAGCTGCTACATGTTTACATTGATGTGCTAGCTGTTACAAGTTAGCATTGAGGTGCTATTTGTTATATGTTAGCATTGAGGTGTTAGCTGCTACATGTTAGCATTGTGGTGCTAGCTGCTACATGTTAGCATTGAGGTGTTAGCTGCTGCATGTTAGCATTGAGGTGCTAGCTGCTACATGCTAGCATTGAGGTGCTAGCTGCTACATGTTAGCATTAAAGTGCTAGCTGCTACATGCTAGCATTGAGGTGCTCGCTGTTACATGTTAGCATTGAGGTGCAAGCTGCTAGATGTTAACCTTGAGGTGCTAGCTGCTACATATTTAGCATGGAGGTGTTAGCTGCTACATGTTTAGCATTGAGGTGCTAGCTGATACATGTTTAGCATTGCGATGCTAGATGCTACATGTTTAGCATTGAGGTGTTAGCTGCTACATGTTTAGCATTGAGGTGCTAGCTGATACATGTTTAGCATTGCGATGCTAGATGCTGTATATTTAGCATTGAGGTGCTAGCTGCTACATGTTATGCATTGTGGTGTTAACTGTTACATGGTTAGCATTGTGGTGTTAGCTACTACATGTTTAGCAGTGAGGTGCCAGCTGCTACATGTTAAACATTTTGGTGCTAGCTGCTCTGTTTTAAGCTTTGTGGTGCTAGATGCTACATGTTTAGCATTGAGATGCTAGCTGCTATTAGCATTGAGGTGCTAGCTGCTCCATGTTAAACATTTTGGTGCTAGCTGCTCCATTTTAAGCATTGAGGTGCTAGCTGCTACATGTTTAACATTGAGGTGCTAGCGCCTATGTTTAGCATTGTGGTGCTAGCTGCTATATGTTTAGCATTGTGGTGCTAGCTGCTACATGTTTATAATAATAAACACTCTGACGGGTTGAGTCATGTAACAAAATCAATTTAATTTGACAAACATTGCTTCTTGTGTCATATATTGTGAGGCCATTATTATTTAGATTAATTAATTACAGTCTTTAATTAATTAGATTTTTTTTTTAATCGAGTCCCACCACTACTTTTGATGTATTGGTAATTTTTGGTTTTGTCTTTTGTATATATTTTATGTCTTAAATATGGCTACAAGTCTGAAATAAAGTCTATTTATCTATAGGATCTGATTCAGAAATCATTTATTTTATTTTGATAAGGCAGTGCCTTGTTGTGTGGTCATATTTTACATTTTAAAGGTGACTCAGCGAAACTGATCATAAAATCTATTTTTGTCCATCTTTTGCTTATTTTTTTTTTTTAAAGGATTTTTTGGGCTCTAGTGGCCTTTATATGACAGTTGCTTGACAGGAAAGGGATCAGAGAGAGCAGGGAATGACACGCAGCAAAGGATCCCAGGCCGGGAATCGAACCTGGACCGGCTGCAGGTGGGGAACTACAGCCTCCGTACATGGGGCGGGCGCTCAACCCACTGAGCGACACACCACCCCAGCTTTTGCTTATTTTCACATCACTTTGATATTTCTCGTTGTATCCCACACCTTTACTTCTCCAACTAAATTAGTAATGAGAATACAAAGTTAGATATAAGTTGATTGATTTGTACACATCCGTTTCCACTCATTACCTGTGTGTCCTTCACACCTGTCTGAATGTGAATGTGTGTAAATGATCTTCTGCTCTTTATTTGATCTACTTTGTAACTTTTAAACTTCATGAAGCTAGTGCTAGCATGGTAGCGTGAGAAAGGTTGCAGCTATTTAGCAGAGGATCAATACCACATTAGGCAGGTCATAGAGTTTAACCTCATCTTTACTGTTTTTAACCAGATTAGCATCAAAGATATTGTTATTGTTAATAACTGCAGACGGGTTGGATACGTGTAAGTAGTGAAATGGATGGATTGACCTTTAGTTTATAGCAGATAAATGGAGAACCTGTACGACCTTAGGAACAAAACAAAGTCCTCTTATTGAAACAGAGCAGATTTCTCTACGTTTGTTGTTTATCTGTTGTTTATTAAAGTTCTGTTACGGCAGAATTTACGGTTGACCTCATTTAGTGACATGATTCATTGCTCTGGTTGAATGATGGAATCCAGGAGAAGCATTGATGATTTTATATAAAAAGTTTATTCTATTGCTAAGTAAAAAGGTACAAGATGGAACAAAGTGAAACAAAATTAGCGTCCGTCCAGGCGGACGTCCGAAGGAAGTGCAGCGCCCCGCTCCAACAGTTTCAAAGCTTAAGCTTTTTATACAGATAAGAAAAGGTCCCAACAGTGAGAGACAAAAGGGAGGGAGTCAGATGCCCATAGTGGAAATGTTGGAGGATGATGAAGATGTTATGAGAAGGTTTGGTGCCAGTCTTTTATCTGTCCTTGATAAGTGTGTGCGTCAGTGTATATCTGCATGTGAGCAGAGACTGTGCTGCACTGAGAATAATACGATCTGTACTGTTTAATCATGATTCAGCTGTTCAAAGGTGTAAAGAGTAATGGAGTCGTCATGTATTAAAACATGACAAATTGTACACATGAACATACATTTGACGATATGATGATGAATATAAAAATTGCCATAACATTCCCCACTTTTGGTCGCCTCAACGACCAAATCAAGAAACAAAATTATTATATTCCACCTTTGCTGTCTGTCAGGGTTAACCATTAGCATCTTTATTGTCATACATTGGATATATTCTTCTTTTGTGAGGCACGGATATAGATATATCAAGAAAAATGTGGAAATAAACCTTAAAAAAAACTTCATCATTATTATCAATGGCATGAATCATCAAAAATCATCCTTTATTACATCTAGATAAGCAAAAATCATCATTTGCATCAAGGACATCACTCGTCTTCATCGGCTGAGTTCAGTGGTAACTGGGGTAACCAATAGCATCATGAGTGAAGAACCTTGAGTATTTTCCTCAATCGTAGCAGAAGGGTTTATGACTGTATTCCTGCAGCTAGGTGTGAGGTTGTCCTCCCTCAACCTAGCTATGAGCATTTGGTGTGGCTTATAAACAAAGCTAGGCCCTTGTTCTAGAGAGTTTTCTTGTGTGTGTGTCTCAGTGGCCTTGTCGGTTCCCCCTTCATTGTTCGGTCAGCCTCCGTCTCAGCATCAGCTGGTGTCGGCAATCATCTTGGATCCATGTTGCCTGCTCCGCGACCTTCACTGCCGTGTGGGTCGTTCCGGTCGGCGTTGTAGATGATTGGTTGTTGTCTGAGGAAGGGTAGTCTCCACACACCTGGCAACCTCTCTTGGGATCGGAAGGTACCTGAACAGAAAAGGGGGAAAAACACCGAAACAGAACTCTTGGGATTGGCTGGTACCTGAACACATGCGCGATCCCACTACTGAGGCTTTAGCTGGTACCTGGTACCTGGTAGGCTTTAGCTGGTACCTGGACAGAAAAAAAAGGGGGTGGGGGGGAAAAACACTCACCCAAAATAAAATAAAATAAAAAATAAAAAATAAAATAAAATAAAATAAAATAAAATAAAATAAAAAATAAAATAAAATAAAGTAAAATAAAAGTTTAGGGGTGTTAGGTTTAGTTAACTAACTAAATGAATAGTTAGTATGGCCAGGAAGGCAGAGACAGGTCAGAGGTCAGGATCTGAGAGCTTTTCAGATCCTAAAAGGTGCTGCTGCACAATCACACAATGGTTAGGTGTGGGTTAGTGAGCTTTTAGCCATGCTAGCTCTGTAGCCCATTCGCACGCGAGTGGGAAAATATGAGGCTGAAAGAAAAGCAGGAAGTATTAATTCGATTTTCTTTTCCTGGAGTAAGAAGAAGCATAGCTGGAGTTGCAGTGATTATCTGTGGTACATCTACTTACCTGGTGAGAAGCAATTTGAGAACCACTGTTTACAAGGACATGCAAGTCGGACGGAGAAGGACATGCAAGTCAGACGGAGAAGTGTGGAGTGTGATTACATGTCTTCTCAAGATGAATACATACAATTGGGAGACATGGAGATGTGAGAAAGCTAAATGAGTTTAACCAAATAAATAAATGATGTTATTTATTTATTTAAATTGTTTGTTTCATTTTTCGTTGCTATCTCTTATTTGTGAAGGAGAAATCTTATTCTATCCTTTATTTATTCTGAATAATGTTAACACTCCACACCTATTTACATAGCCTAATTCTTTTATAGAGCTGAATTTGTCAGTTCATTTATTTCATTCATTTCCCTCATAATTATTATTTGAGATGTAATTTACTTAATTTTGAAGGTCAATTGGTGGCAAAAGTGTCTCCTATTCTGTGTCTGAACCAGAGTTTAGCAAGATTATTGGCCCTTTAAGGTTAGACAGAATTAAAGTTAAGTTGAGTCGAACAATCATATTGTCTTTTGCTCTCTGTATTTATCCCATTCGTGGGGGTGACGAGCCCCAGCACGGTTTGGAGAGCTTCCTTAAATGCTTGGAAGTTACTCAACTTTAAACTATCTCTTATTTCAATCAATTATCAAGAATTTCAGGAGGACCCTTTTTAAATCTCAGGCGACCCAGATTGGGCCACCAACCCAATGTTGAGAACACTTAATTTTTCCCTTAAAAGTGTCTAAACCCAGTGAAGGTGTTTTATGGTCTTGCACGCTAAGTGCTGTTGGAACAAGAAGAAAATGGTTGGAGGGTTTTGGGGTATATTATTTTCCTATGATAAAATATAAATCAAAAATCAGAGGGACGTTGGCCCCTCCCTTCCCTTTTTTACATAAGAATACATTTGGATTCTTAAAACCATATGATAAATATCATTGGAAAATCACTTATCTGATCATTTTGGATGTGTCTCCGTTTTCCTCTCTCTTGTGTCTACCTGCCTTTGTGCCCTCCAGCCTCCTCGACCTCCTCCTCCTCAGCCTTAAAAGGTCAAAGCCTGGGTCAACTGTACGCTCCTTTTGGAAATTTGAAGATCTGTCCCCACTTTCGCAGTTGGATTGGAAGTCTCTGTAGTCTCTGGAATAGATATTATGTTAGAACATTCACAATATGTCATATTGTCACGTGTCTATTTCAATCTATTTCCCCTTTGTTTCCCAGTTACAGTTATGGACAATACTTCCCTTTAATTCTCATCCTTCATCATAAGAGCAGTGACCAGGCATGGCGGCTGGGGGAGGCAGGATCGGAGTCGAGAAGGCGGTGGCATTTTCTGTTAGGAAACACTCAGAAACAGAAAGAGAGGAAAACATTAAGACTTAAATGAATAATTTAAAATATCTCTTTTCTTTAGTTGGATCTGATTCGTCTCCTTACAGCGACCTGTATTTTGGAAAAAGCTACATAATAACAACAACTAAGACGAAGACGTAGACAAGTGCACACCACAACGAGTATACACATATAACAACAAAAAAACATGGACACTGAACATGAACAGTAAGGTCAGTCAAGGTCAAAGCCAGTCATTCCACTGAAAGTGGTATCATATATAAAAACGTCGTTTGGTGTTTTTAAACACCCAGAAAAAAACCTTTAAAACCTGGTAACTTTTTAGAAGGCCCAAGGCCTAAAACCTTAATTTTTAACAAGCAGCAGTGTTTTCTGAACACCCCACTACATAATTGGCAAAAACAGGGAGAAGATCAAGTGCATCAGAACCCAGGAGGAAAAGAAGGTGAAACAGAGGAACATGTGTAGTCAAACAGCCATTCATCGGTCAATCACTCAATGACACGTCCACGGCACATTCGCACTCACAACGCGGTTCTCTCAGGCATACGTAACGTGTCATCATTCAGTCATTCATGCACCGCACACGTTCATGCCTCAATTTTCACGTCCATGCATTCACAAGGTTTTGTTGCATAGTGTCTAAGTAGAATATAGGTCTCATCTAACCCACCAATGGCGATAGCCAGTCCACCTCGTCTCTCGGGGTCAATGAGCTCTTATGGCCCCCTCATGCTTGGCAACCTTTTAGTGTTAATTGATTGCTTTTTACTGGTATCGTCTGATTACTAAGAGGTACGCTCCTTTTTACTTCCGCCTTGGCGGAGTCTTAGATTATCGCCCGTGGTACTGACAGTCTGCTCATCTGCTGATCAGGCAGGAATAGCACAGCCGTGTCTAACTCAACAAACTCAACCGCGGTACCAAACCGCGGGAAATTCACCCGCCGTCCGTCTCCAGAAATGTAAAAAAGAATCTCTGAATCAGCAGGGCTCAACCACCGCTCTCGAAAATAAGAGTTTGGGAGAATAATTCACAACAGTACCAAACTGAAGGAAAACACAACCTCCGGTACCAAACCTGAAGGAAAACTCACCCGCCGTCCGTCTCCAAAGATTATAAAAAAGAATCTCTGAATCAGCAGGGCTCAACCACCGCTCTTGAAAATAAGAGTTTGGGAGAATAATTCACAACAGTACCAAACTGAAGGAAAACACAACCTCAGTACCAAACTGAAGGAAAACACATAAACTCAACCTCGGTACCAAACCGAGGGAAGATTTCGCACAACTGTCAGGACTTTTATTGGGCACCTCTAAGATAGAACGGAGCACGCAACCTCTAATAACCCTCACTCTAAGGGAACGTAGAAATTTGTTCAGAACGGTATTCGGTTACCAAGCATGTATCAAATCAGGTGGACCGCTATCCCCCAAAGAGCGCTTTCCCTAGCAAGGTTTATCCTTTTTCAGCACATTAAACCAGGACTTCTTGTTTGAAAAATAATTGCCTACGTACTCATAGCAACTAATGGGACATTTTTTTTCTCAGGAAAAATTTGGTACCCCCCCCATGCTGTCGAGTGGCTTTGGGCCGGCCAGACAGTCCGACGCGGTAAGGGGGAGGCGCGCAAAATGAAAACAATGAATGTTGAACTAGGCTGTCTGTCGCAAGCAGCTTCAAAAAGGGTAAGGTACAGATTGTTTACGAGGGTATCGGTCAAAAAAATGTCAAAATTTAAACTTGTTGAGGCTGCAGTCCTCAATCTCTGTCTCAATTTTCCTGAAATTGAGTAAAAACAAAAGAGAAAAAGAAGAATCGTTCAGAAATAACAAAGGAGAAAAACGTATGAGCTCAAAAAAATCATGGCCAATAAAATAATAAAAAATTAAAACTTCAGCTCCAAAAGCTGAGGCAACAGAGGGCTCTGTCTTCAGCGGATGTAACCATATCTTGCATTGTGGGGGGCCTCCCCTCAATCAAGAAAATAAATGAAAGAAAAGCAAACAAAAACAACCTTATCAGTAACACTATTTTCTTCCCCTTTGTTTGTTGTTTTCTCATAAAGGCCAAAGCAGTGTAAATAAATGAGCAACATAATGAATAAAAGCAAAGATAAATGATGGGCACACTTGATCTCATGTGGCAAACAGAAGGGTTCTGTGTGAAGTTCTGTGTTTCTCATAGTTATGCTGATCTGAGTTCATCAGGTACCTTGAAGATGATGTCAGGGTTGGACCTTTAGGTGCTGGGTTGAAGAAATACAGCGGGACGTGCCATTGTTGAGTTCTGTTGCGTTTCAACAAAGTAGCTCGTGGTTTACCCAAATGGGTAACGAGCCAGGCTTCTTTTGGCTGTTACGCACGTCACTAAATGCTGGGTTCGTCCGAACCAAGCAAGCTGTCGTTTCCAAAAATCTAACTGTTTCAACTAAAAATAAAATGAAACAAATATAAGATGGGGAAGGGAAACGCGTTGAGCATGAAACGGCCAGCGTCCCAAAAACTAAAATTTTGGGCGGTTTTCTTCTTTTTAAAATGGTAAATGGACTTGATTTATATAGCGCTTTATCCCCACACTGAAGCAGTCCCAAAGCACTTAACATATCAGCTCATTCACCCAATCACTCTCACATTCACACACCAGTGGGACAGGACTGCCATGCAACGCGCTAGTCTACCACTGGGAGCAACTTAGGGTTCAGTGTCTTGCCGAAGGACACTTCGACACATAGTCAGGTACTGGGATCGAACCCACAACCTCTCGATCAGAAGACGACCCTCTACCACCTGAGCCATGGTCACCCAAGATTATCTTTGAGACTCATCTCCCAAGAAAGGCTTTGATTGGTTTAAAGTTGTCAGCATCTCAGCTGGCTACCTGTGGGTGTGTGTATGTGAGGACACTGACAAACATGAAGGGATGATTCCTAGATTTACACATAAACCATAATAATGAGTTCAACAAATTCAAAAATCTTTGACAACCAGACTTGAAATATCATGAATTACAAGACAGTTTGAAACCAAACACGACTGGAAAATAGCCTAGCATTACTTTAGGAACCGGTTAATGAATTTACTTGTAAATACTTGTAAACATAAATGTCAAAAATCATGTTATGCCTCTTCTTTACTATATGGTTGCAGTAGATACATTAAACTAACTTTTCTGGTATTTTAAGCACTTTTTAAATGATGAACCATTTAAAATAGCATTCTGTGGGTATAAAATCATCTGAAAAGTGTGGAATCGGAAAGAATATTTGCAATTTCAATTTCTGCAGAAACCATTAAAATAATGTTTTCGTTTGTCACTTTCCGAAACATAGTATAGTTCTTTTGTTCTCATTATTTCACTGGGACACATCCCAGAAGAGGCCTGGACAGTGTCCTTGTGTGACAGTTCACCACGGGGTCAGTGGGACAGTTCTGTGATCTTACAGCATCCCAAAGGTATCTGTTTGTAAAGGAGGGAGAAGACGGATGTTCTTCCCCCGTGTGGAGGCGTAAAAAGGCTCCATTATTGGGTTCAAAGGCCACATAGAGGGGTTAGCTATGCACCTCAAAGTTGCTGGGGCAGTTATTTTATAAACAGTTTGTGATAAAGAAACAGGCTCCTTGGTTAATTCCTCTTAGGAAGAGGGTCTTTAGGCTTGATGTGGTTTGGTTCCCTACAACGTGGAAGACATAGGGCCCTACATACCTGATAAGTGTCTGTGTTCAGTTCTAGTCCAATCATGTGACCTGTTCCAAGCAGGTCCATACGGAGCGCGAGCACTGAGGGCTATACGCTCACATATTAGTCCGCCGTGAAGTAATATGTAGAAATGACATCAGTTTGTGTATGCTAGATATGTGTGAAACAAATCAAACAATATTGTAGTTATTATAAATTATTTCAGTTGTAGATATCACGACTGCTCTAAAAACAAATCATTTTTAGTAAACTCCACAATATTAGCAGATCACGATGACATCACATGATGGGAGTCATTTTAAACTCAAATTGTTGCAGAAACTCGATTTTTGAAAGTTATGCAATTTTTCCTAAATTATTCCAACATTTCATTTTCATTTTCAAAGTCTCTCATAAACTAAGGCTGGTTTTCCTATAATCTGCAGCCCTTTGGAACACAAACTGGTCTATATTTGAACCATCAACTAAAACTAGTTTAACAGCCCTGATATAGAATCTGTCATTAGTGTATAATAATAATAATAATAATGTGAATCATTCTTCATATACATCATGTATGAATACAGAAGCTATAGAATGTATATCCTGTATAGAAAGTGAACAAAGGGAAACTTCTTCCTGCTTCCTTTCCAACTGATCATTGTATTGATCTTTTCTTTCAGACCACACCTTCAAAGATCAACAACTTCCTGAACTGTTGGTGTCCATTTTCCAGCTGACAGCAGGTTTATGTTGGAATCCTGTGCAGCCTGATCTCTGGGTTCTTCAGTCCAACACTGGAACCAGAAGGTGTCGTCACCATCCGTGTGTCGCTGGTATCTGAAGATGATTCCTGCTCCATGTCTCCATCCACACAGAGATGTGAGTGGAGAACAGATGAAGTGCTGAAGATCTTCCCACACTCATCACATCTGAAAACATTCTTCTCATGAACTCGTTGGTGGCGATTAATGTAAGATTTACTCTTGTAAGATTTTCCACATGTGTCACATTTATGAGGTCTTTCTGATGAGTGGCTGATTTGGTGACATTTTAACTTTTGATATGTTGTAAAAACTTTGTCACACTGGTCACAGGGACACACTTCATGTCCAGTGTGAGATCTCAGGTGGATGATGAGGTAATGTTTATGTTTATATATTTTCCCACAGTGGTCACAGCGATACAACTCTGCTCTGGAGTGAGTCAGCATGTGAGTCGTTAAATATGATCTTCGTGTAAAAGTCTTTCCACATTCATCACACGTGTGAGGTTTCTCTCCACTGTGAACAAGCTGATGGTTCTTCAGGTGTTGCTTTGAAGCAAAAGCCTTTCCACACTGGTCACAGCTGAATGTCTTTGATCCAGAATGGATTCTTTGATGTCTAGTGAGGTGTGATTTTCTGGTAAAAGCCTTTCCACACTGGTCACAGCTGAATGGCTTTGATCCAGAATGGATTCTTTGATGTATAGTGAGGTGTGATTTCCTGGTAAAAGCCTTTCCACACTGGTCACATGTATGTTTAGCTTTAACTGTGGCTGAAGTTTTTCTTTTAGATTTGTTTCTTTGTTGTGGCTGAGCTTTGTTGTCCTGAGAACGTTGAGGTGTCACTTTGTTCTGGCTTCCAGAGTCCTGTAGAACAGTTAGAGATTAAACACAGAGAAGGAACCAAACAAACATTTGTTTCTAAATGTGTTCCTAGAAAGAACAGTGGCTGTTAAAGATGGATCAGACATAGCATTAGGCTTCAGTAGGAGATCAACTTCAATAGAACATCCACATGGACTTCAGGAACCAAAGTTTACCAGCAGAACATTGACCAAAGCATCACTGCCTCCACAGCTCAGTAGCAGGGATGGACATTAGCACTTGTCTCTGATCAAATGAAGGGATTTGAAGCTTATTTATATCTTATTAAATAATGTGGAGAAAATATGAGGAGAAGCTCAGATTGGTTTGTTGAAAAGGATCAAACAGACAAGTTGTGCTTTAAATGGTAACCTGTCTAACTGATGACCTTCTGATTGTGTTGCTAGTTGCTACTTGTAACTGTAGCTGTTCCTTTGATGTCCAAATAAACACCACAGTAGGAAGTCTTTTCACAATAAGAGTCAGACTAGTGTTCTGTATGAGATAAGCTCAGTTAAAGGCAGTAACAGAGGCTAACGCTGCTAAAAAGTCAGATCAATGATGTCACACAGTGAGAACACGTTGATCTGGGGCCTTATTTATAAACACTGCGTACGTACAAAATAAAGCATACGCCACATATAAGCAACGTTTGGGACTTAGAGGCCCTTGAAAAAATAATCACATAATAAACCGCAAAAAAAATCGGAATCAGATTATTTTCCAAAATCGTTCAGCCCTAGTGTGCACCTCCACATCAGCTCTGACTCTGCCGTACGCACAAAATCATGAGAAATGGGAAACTCCGCCCCAACAGGTAAGGATGAAATTAAAGACAGCTCTGTGAAATAGATGTGTGTGAAATAATCCAACATTGCACATTTCACAACACATTTCATATATTAAGGATATATTTACAAAAACAAAGGAAGAAAAAATTATACTGACATCCCAGAGAGTGAGTGACATACACGCCTACAAATACAGTTTTACATTAGAATATTAATCAAAATCACATTATCATTGCGCAACACTGCTGATCAATTGGCTGCGACACCTGTAGCTGTTATTAAAGGAACGCACTTAATGCGTAAAGACGCACATTGGCTTATCAGGCACTGCTAGAGGACAAGGTGCACGAGAAACTCTGGAGGGAGAGGATCTACAGAGACCAGCAAGACCTATAGACAGGACCCCCCGTGAAGATGAGGTGCTGTGGTGGGAGGGAGGACGAGGTGCTGCAGTGCCCCCGGTCTCACTCACCCCAGCACCACCAACCAGTAAACACTGTGGGACTAGGCCTGGGCCGATAATCAATAAATCAATTAACCGGAAGGTAAATGAAAATGGACTCTCTAAGTTTGCTGGCCTCAGTATATTGCCCTATGCATGCGTATTTGGTGACGCGCCTGTCGGCTGTAGAGGCTAGCGTTAGCAACAAATATTAAACAGCAGATAACTCAGTCAGTTCTAATAATTTCTCAGTGAACCAACAGCGTAATTACTCTAAAATAGTATTTCACCTCCAGACAATCTTAGATTTAGGTAAATCAAACCGTTATAGTCTGGTAGATGTGGCAACTGTGGACCTACTACGTAGCTTTGGATTGCTACGCCGGCTACACCCTACGGCCTGTGGAGCAGCAGAGCCATATACCAGTGGTGTCTGCCAGCGGAGGAGACGTAAGCAGAAGTGAAGATGCTGAGCGGGGCTAGCAACCAAGCTAAGTCTAAGTATTTTAGAGCCTGACCTTTTATAGGCACCGTTTGGGTGGGGCCTGACCTTTTATAGCCACCATATGGGCAGAGCCTGACCTTTTATAGGCACCGTTTGGGTGGAGCCTGACCTTTTATAGCCACCATATGGGCAGAGCCTGACCTTTTGTAGGCACCGTATGGGCGGCGCCTAAACATTTTATAGGCACCGTATGGGCGGAGCCTGACCTTTTATAGCCACCGTAACATAGGCACCGTATGGGCGGAGCCTGACCTTTTATAGCCACCGTATTATAGGCACCGTATGGGCGGAGCCTGACCTTTTATAGCCACCGTATTATAGGCACCGTATGGGCAGAGCCTGACCTTTTACAGGCACCGTATTATAGGCACCGTATGGGCGGAGCCTAAACGTTTCATAGACGCCGTATGGGCGGAGCCTGACCTTTTATAGGCACTGTATGGGCGGAGCCTAAACGTTTTATAGGCACTGTATGGGCGGAGCCTGACCTTTTATAGCCACCGTATTATAGGCACCGTATGGGCGGAGCCTGACCTTTTATAGGCACTGTATGGGCGGAGCCTAAACGTTTTATAGGCACCGTATGGGCGGAGCCTGACCTTTTATAGCCACCAGATTATAGCCACCGTATGGGCGGAGCCTGACCTTTTATAGCCACCGTATTATAGGCACCGTATGGGCGGAGCCTGACCTTTTACAGGCACCTATGTGTGTAAAAGCTGACATTTCCTATCAGGGCTCATCATGTGACAACTGATCTGTTGTTGTACTTCCTGTCTGTCATTGAGCAGTTGAAGGTCACATGTTCCACCAGAAGTCCAGCTGATGTTCAGCTTTAAAGGTGTCCTTCACTGGTTCAACACTGGTTTTGCTGAAAGACTTTAATTCACTAATTTCTCACCTTTTCTGAGGAGTCCATGTTTGCTGTCACGGCTGAGTGGTTCCACAATCCTCCTTCAGATGCCTCCATTCACCTACAACATCAGCATGGAATCAGCTCCACCTGAAGGATGGAAGAGACAGAATGAACATAAAGGATCTAGAAATATTCATCCATCCTTTGCACTGTTATCACTTTGAAATGGACTAAAAGGATCAGTTTGTTCAGAGATCACATGATGTGGAGGAAAATGCTTTGATTTTGTGGCTGATGAATTTAAATTCCCATGAATTTCTAAATGAAGGTCTTTAGGGGAAACAGTTTGACTTTGAGTTAAATAAATGTTAACATAAAACTAACACTATTCATCCATCCTAACATGTAAAACACTATATGTTTTATTATATTTTACATGTTCACAAACAAAGCTGGTCCCATTAGACTAATGTAAATATTGTGATTATTACACCAGAATATGCCATTATTAATGCTCTCAGTAATTAATGATTAAATCATCATCTGATCTACTTTAATTATAGGAAATAGTTAATTATCAACCATAACTTTATGTAACTCATTATCAGATATAAAATAAAATACATTCAGCCGCAATAAAAACACTATTGTAATTATTTTTGCTTTTTATTTTCTTTTCTTTAGAAAATAATTGCATTAAAATGGAAATAAATGAATTATATACAACACTAATGCAGTGACCAATATGCATAAAATATGCAGATATTGCAGCTTTTTTTAATGTGTAAACATAGGACTCGAGACTGAAACCAAAATGGTCGCATATGCAAGTATATTTTCAGTGTGTGCGAGTGAAAACTTTATCTGGTCGTATCCGTGCGAGTGTGTATGGGTGACCATATTATGTGACAGAGCGGCTGAACGCTTTGTCACAGAGTCTCTCTCTCTCTCTCTGAGCTGTGGGTGAGCAGACGGTGTACGCTCTCTCAATTTTGCTGCAGGTAATGCATCGGTGAATGTCTAGAGTATCAACACCAATGTGCTCCTTTGGAGTGTGCGAGGTCTGTGAACAGAGCCAGACATAACGAGTCGATCACTGAGTTCACGCTCACATTGAGAGCAGCAGTAAAAATGAAGAACGTGCTGAGCTCAGCAATAGAGCGTACACATTCATCAGAATCATCATGGAGGGACCAGAACTGATGGACTATGATACCAGGACAGATGTTCAGCTGTGGTTCTCCCAGAGCAGGGGTCTGCAACCTGTGGTTCTGGAGCCTAATGTGGTCCTTTGACTCTTATACAATGGCTCCAAATACCTTTAAAAAAAACTATTGAAATAGTTATTTTTTACAGAGGCTATTAATGATTAATGACAAATAAAATCATGATATAACAATTTGTGAACCTACAATACATCACATTGTGCAATGACTCAGCACTTTCCTACTTCACCTCCTGTAACATCTACAGACCATCAACTTTCCTCCACCTGTGACTAACCTTAAGTTTTAAATCCCTGGTAAGAAACTAAACCAACAAAAACACTATTCTGGAAGAAAATAGAGATTTTAATTGTGTGGGAACAGATTCATTTAACCACCAATGTACAGGTTAAATATGTATGTTTTATGTGTGGCAAGAAATGAGTAATTAGCATGTGTTGATCACATGATCATGTGTTATCAAATTCATGTTACTTTTTGTAGCCTTTCATATACATTAACTATAAAAATCTTCTTTATATAACATTGTGTTCATGTAAACTGAGATGTGTAAGAATTTCATTTTGTTTCTTGATGGAAATGTATTTTATTTTAAACTGTTTTTAAGTTTCCATTTACATGATCAATATTAATCAAACATTATTCTATACATTTTAACTGTATATAATGTAATACACTGTATTGTCTTCATAGAGAAGGTATTTATGGCTCCAGGAGGACTTTAATCCAGGTGAGATGAGGTTAAATGGTTCCTTGTAGAGTAAAGGTTACAGACCCCTGACCAGGGGAAGAGGGTCAGGAGACCCCACTATCAGAGCTGGACCCTCTGAATTTAATTCATGGGGTGAAACAATACAGATGCTAAGTTGGTTATGCTACTGTTAACTTAATTCAAGTACAGCATTTCTGAAAAATAAAAAACAGAAGACATGTAACCTGTTGTTATGATTTAATGCTATTTAAAAAAAAAAATTGTTACATCTTCTTTTAAAATTATATAAAATAACTACCTGTTATTTCAGCCACTGATTGTTGCAGAAAAACTTAATAGTGGCACTAAAACATTTAAACATTTAGCAACTATCTCAAGTCATTGTCAATCTTTACTTCATATAGTATGCCAGTTAAGTCAACTATTCATCAGCATGTGTGGCTATGCTGTTCACTCCAATTGGTCTGTCTGAACTGACCTCAATAGTTAGTGCTTCTAAACCAACAACCTGTCTTTTAGATCCAATCCCAACTCCACTATTTAAAGATGTTCTTCCACTAATCAGCACTAATATGATGAACTACATTAACACATCTCTAGCAACAGGTTATGTACCACAGGCCTTAAGAACCACTGTAATCAAACCTCTTCTTAAAAAACAACCTTTGATCCAAGTAACTTGTCCATTTATAAACCAATATTTAATCTCCATTTTGTTCCCAAAATTCTTGAAAAAGTCATCACAGGTCAACTATGTGATCACCTACATAGGAACAATTTATATGAGAGCAGTGATGATGTTAGGTTTACAATGTAGTGAGTCCTGAGAACCACAGGTGGTGATTTGAGTGGGACCATGGGAAATTCAATGGGTCACCAATAAAAAAAACTATTATTCTATTTCTTATATTCTTCTATTTCTTAAATTGTAGTGTTAAACTCTCTTAATGGTGGTATGATATGGTTATAATTAGCAGATAAATTCATGTATGTTCAAAATGTATCTGAAATTAAACACATAATTTCAAATCTGAAAAGTTTATTGCACAACAACTGTCACAGTAACAGGTTATATTTCACTTTCGTAGCAACATAAAAGAGCACCAAAATAAATTATTAAAATTCAAATGAAAACAAAATGGTGTCTGTTGTACAAAAAAAATTATCAACTAGTACTGCAAGCAGTTATGAAAGGGGGCGAGTCCTGCGGGAAGGCTTGGTCCCCTTTCATAACTGCTTGGAGTTCTAGTTGATGAGGTTTTGCGGAGCCCATGGAAGTACGTCACAAAGGATGAGGGGTTTGTGGCGAGCGTCAGGACACAGGCCATTTGCTGTGAACAGGTCGATATGAAGTTTTAGAATTTGTGATTTAAAATGTGAAAGTTAAAGTCCAAAATGCATTTGCACCCATTATAGTGCCACCTAGGGGTGCACTTTTTGGTATGGGTGATCTGTGTACTCTTACATGTGTACCCTGTAAATTTCACAGCCCTCAACATAATACTTCATCTGAAATAAATGTTTGTTTATGATTTATGTTGTAATAAGCCACACCCACTTGGACCAATTGCGATTGACTTCAAGATATGGCCTTAGGAGCGACCCAAGGTCATACCCATCAAGTTTGGTAAAATTGGTCTTGTCATTTAAGATAAATACATTCTCCACATTTGCATCGCCCCCTAGTGGCATAAATAATTAAAATTTTGCTCATAGCCCAACAGTCACATGCCAAGGATAATAGATTTGATGCTAGCCTTTATTTTGACCAAGATATGCACCAGTTCGTGTTTTTATAGCTAGCTAAAAAAATGTTCTCAACAAAATTCTTCGCTGAACTTTAGATAAGGTCTAAAGGAAGTCTCTATGTGCCAAGTTTCACACGCTGATTGGACAAAACCACCAGGAGGAGTTCGAAAAAGAAGGTTCTTGATATGTAGCGACTTACAAAAAGCAATATGCCATGGGAGTGGGTGTGGCCTATGTCAGAAGATGCGACTCTATATAGGGAACACGTGGATATGAAGTTTTTGAAGATGTGAATTCAAATGTGTAAATTAGAGGCCTAAATGTTTTTGCAATTATAGCACCACCTAGTGGCACAATTTTTGGTATGGGAGGTCTATGTGGTCTTCTATATCTACCCTGTAAATTTTACAGCCCTCAACATAATAATTAAGCTGAAATAAATGTTTGATTATTTATATGTTATGATGTAATAAGCCATGCCCACTTTGACCAATCGCGATTGACTTCAAGATATGGCCCAAGGGACACCCAAAGTTATACCCACCAAGTTTGGTAAAAATCAGTCTTGCTATTTAAGAGACTAGTACAGTGCCCGTTGGAAGTATGTATTCATGTGGGAGCTTAAGTAGAGTTAATTCTGGCCAAATGAGTATGTGTTTGAAGGTTGGATGTACAGATGTGTACATACTCTGTGGTGTTATAAAGGGGTTTATTTGCGGGTGCAAAATAAAACAGCGTGTGTGATTTCCCTGGTTTAATTCTATGGGACATGATAAATGTGTTGTTGTTTTTTTAACTCACTTTTATATTTTTTTGTTTGGTGTATTTTTCTGCAATGTATGTTTTTTGGAGTCATTATGTATTTTGTGTTTTTTTTGGATAAGTATTTAGTTTAGTGTAGTTTGAGTCATTTTCATATTTTTGTTGTCGTTTGGTGTATTTTTCTATAATATATGTTTTTTCTCTCTCACACAAGCGCTGCAGAGAAATTTGTAGCTTTCAACAGGTGCAAAATAAAACAGTGTGTGCGAATTCCCTGGTTTAGTTTTATGGGACATGAACATGATAAATGTGTTTGTTGTTGGTTTTTTTAACTCACTTTTATATTTTTTTGTTTGGTGTATTTTTCTGTAATGTATGTTTTTTGGAGTCATGTGTATTTTTTATTCTTTCAGTTGTCTTTTTGTGTTTTATTTTACTCATTTAGTATATTTAAATAAATAAATAAATACCGTGTGTGTGTGTGTGTGTGTGCTCCGTGAAATGTTTGAGACGCTGATAACCAAACTCCATAGACATTATAGCGCCAATCAGAAAAGTAACAAAACTGCGCAAAACAAAACGTAAAGCTCCAAACTACATGAGTAACTAAGTAAATTAAAGTATTATCTACAATTTGTCTGTCTTTTTTTTAAAAACAAAAATCATTTTGTACCTTCGAACCGAGTGGTCAGAGCTTAACTTCCATGCATGGCACCACAGAGAATCTGCAGTTTTCCAGATGGAGTATTGAACAGTTTGAGTTCTAGTGAAACAGCGCGTTATTGAGCAACAGTTATATGGTTTAAATAATGGGAAACGTGTCTGCAAAAGACTCACCAGTGGCTGACGGTTTCAAATGATTCAGAGAGCTCCAGTGTTTGAGAAGCTAACGATAGCATGACACAGGAGGAAAGGGAGGAGTGGCCACACACGTGACTCTTGCTCGGGTGAGGAGCTGTGCAGTGAAATAGATATAGATGGTGCGTTAGCGCCCCCTCACAACCTGAGGTCAAAAGTTGAATAGGTTTCATTTCGGTCCGTCCAGAAGTGAAATAAAATTAAAATAAACATTTTAAAATGACCAAATTACTCCAAAATAACAGATACACACACTTGGGGTATTTGAAACCCGTTGACCAAGTTTCAGATCGAACTCGCACCGCGTCGGGGAGATATTTGCTCCACACGCAGGCACGCACACAGGCACGCACACACGCAGACCTCCCTTGCTTTTATAGGTAGATATAAATATCCCATATTTGCAGCGCCCCCTAGTGGCCTACATTATTAGAATTTTGCTTATACCCCCACAGTTACATGCCAACCAAGGATCTCAGATTTGGTGTTAGCATTTATTTTGACCGAGATATGCACCAGTTCACGTTTTTATAGCGAGCTAGAAAGTTTTACCCGTTAATAATTTGTGCATATTTTGCCTGAACAAAATTATTCGCTGAACTTTAGATCAGATCCAACTGAAGACTACGTGCCAAGTTTTACGCTGATTGGACAGAATCCCAAGGAGGAGTTTGAAAAAGTAGGTTTTCCAGTTTTCGCGATTTTGCTCCAAGAAAAGTTCAGGTGGAAATGGGCGTGGCCTAGCCCAGGTGATTCAGTGCTATTCAAAGAATTTGTGGATATGAAGTTTTTCAATGTGCAACAAACGGTGTAGGAGTTATGGGCCAAAATGTGTTGACCTTGGTTATAGCACCACCTGCTGACATACAGTGACAGGTTTGCAATGTAGTGAGCCCTGAGACCCACAGGGGGTGATTTGAGTTCTTCATTGAGAAGGTATTTTTGGCTCCAGGAGGACTTTAATCCAGGTGAGATGAGGTTAAATGGTTCTTTGTAGAGTAAAGGTTACAGATCCCTGATCATTTGAGTGAGTCTATGGGAAATTCAATGGGTACCAAATAAAAAAATGTATTTCTTTCCATTTCTTATATTCTTCTATTTCTTAAATTGTAGTGTTAAACTCTCTTAATAGTGATATATGGTTATAATTAGCAGATATATTCACATATGTTAAAAATGTATCTGAAATTAAACAAAATAAAATTTCAAATCTGAAAAGTTTATTGCACAACAACTGTCACAGTAACAGGTTATATTTCACTTTTGTGGAAACATAAAAAAAGCACCAAAATAAATTATTAAAATTCAAACGAAAACAAAATGGTGTCTGTTGTACAAAAATAAATTATCTATAAAAGTGCTGATTTTACAAAAAATTAACAAAACATTCTCATCACCATGACAGTCAAAAAATAAATTGTCACCAAAATAAAACCTGAATCTTCTCGTCTGAACATCAACTAAATCAAATGAAGTCAATAACTATGAAACTTTTAGCACAAAATGTAACTTAACGAACAGTGTAAAGTCTGTTGAGAAAAATAAAATGATCAGACATGTTCGTGGTGTATTGTTAGCAGCTAGTTAACTTGCTAGTTGTTGTAGCAGCTAAAGTTTAACTAGCATGTAGTACACAAGGGGATCATGTCTGCGCTGAGTTAATGCTTAAAGGGGTCCGCTGATGGCTAGGTTTATTTAGCTAGTTACTGTGATTTTAAACAAGTTGTTGTTTACAATGTATCGTACCTAGTGACATCACTGCTTACTACTAAGAAGTTCTTATCTTTAACTTAGGGCCCTATAAAATCTGTTTTATTTTTTTTTTTTTCAAATTGTGTTTTATTTTTTCATAAATTCTGTTTTCCACTTCAATTTTTTAAATTCCATTTTTAAAAGATTAGTTTTTAAATCCTGTGAAAAAACAAAATAAATACTAATAAATCAAAAAAATATGTAAAAGATTAAGTAAGATACAATTAAAGGTAGATATATAAGTTGTAGTGACATGAATTATTCTGACTGCTCCTTTGTAATTATTTATATGTCATATGAAGATGTATGAGAACAGCATTAATGTCACACAATTTCCTCTCAGGGATCAATGGTTTACTGAATCTGATCAGGTTTATCGATTAAGTTTAGACCAACTTAGTTTAAATTAACCTAATTTAAATTATCCTATCAACTGTAGATGAGATGAGATGTTGTTAGAATGTAACATTATAATAACGTTGTCCCAACGTAGAGATGGGCTATATTGAAAAAAAAATTATCCAGATAATTTCTAGTATTTATCACGATAACGATAAAAATCACGATAAATAAAAACTATGAATAAAATAAATAAATTAAAAAATTCACAACTTAGTGTAAACAGGTTCCTTACAAACACAAATAAATGTGAATATATCAACATTAGACACATTAAAAAAGGCTACAATAACTGCTGACTCAAACAGCTCATGAGCTGATATTTTATGGAATATATTAGTGCATGTGGATTACTATTAGTGTTAGTGTATGTAATTCATTTATTTCCTCACTTGAAAAAAAATTCTTAAAAAAAAACACATTAAAAGCACAAATAACTTCAATAGTGTTTTTACTGCTGATGAAATATAATTAAAAAATATTGCGTTTCACAAATTGGGATGAATGAATAGTGATATTAGTTATTATGATAATATTTATGTCACACAACGTGTGACATGTTTAGCTTTTATTCTTCCATACAAGTGTTAAATCTGACCATAAACAAGTCGGTGGTTCTCTGTGGTGTTATGACAGTAAGACGTGATCTTTTTACTTGGTCTATTATTCCTTATATGGAGTGGTTAGCGTTAGCACTTAGCTCAGTCTGTGTGTCGGTGGGTTAGCTTAGCATAGTTAGCTTTAGTTGAGTTTCCAGTTCCTAATCGTTGCTACAGGTTCATCTCCGTCCCCGTGTTTGTGGAACTTTGGGTGGATCTGACGGAGGAACTTGAATCGGTTCACTTTGTTGCATGTTTATCTAGTTTTAACCAAGTAGTGGTTCATGATGTATCGCAGCACGGCAGCTTCTGGTAGCCGTGACGAACACACACAGAGACGGCGGTGTGTGCGAGGGGCGGTGGTGGTGCACACCGTGCAGAGCTTCCATAAACAACGTTCTGCTCCAGAGAATAATAAGCTGTTGACAATAAACGGGGCAGTTTTGGCCCTTGGAACGCGTTTTTTTTGGGGGCATTCTTGGCTAAATTGAGGAACAAATGGCACGTGGCCCTCGCTATATTCCGACATCGGAATTTATCGTTTATATAAAGGTATGACAAATTCTTATCGGTGAAAATGTTTTTGACATTATATCATAAACGATAAAATATCGCACATTCCTATTCCAACAGACTTTTATTTTGTAAACCACAAGTTCTCAATGAAACTGTTGTACTTGAGGTAGCTTGCAGACTGTGAATGTGTACCTACAAGGCACTGACAAAAGGCTGGAATAAAAAGAACTAAAGGAAAACACGGGCTGAGTCATTCCAGGTTAGCCAGACACAACACTTCGAACACTGAGCAGGTGAAGATGATTAAAGCTGATCACGTTCTCACGGAGCATCGCTGCGCTACATGAAAAATGGACGGAGCTTTCAGGGGGAGGGCGGTGCACTTAATAAGCGGTCCCATGGTGCTCTTAGATCTCAGTGCAGCCTTCGATACAGTGAATCATCATCTACTGTTGCAGAGACTGGAAAGTGTTTTTAGGATTAAAGAAACAGCGCTGGGTTGGTTTAAATCCTACCTATCAGACAGAACCCACTTTGTTCATGTTAATAATCTCTCCTCAGCGCACGCCAGAGTTAATCATGGAGTTCCACAAGGTTCAGTTTTAGGACCAATACTCTTTACATTATATATGCTTCCACTAGGTAACATTATCAGAGAACATAATATACATTTCCAGTGCTATGCAGATGATACACAACTTTATCTCTCAATGAAATCAGATGAAACTCATCAGTTATTAAAACTCCAGGCTTGTCTTAATGACATCACATCCTGGATGAGTCATAACTTTCTCCTTCTTACCAGGATAAAACCATAGTGATTTTATTTGGTCCAAAACACCTCAGAGATAAATTATCAGAGCAAATAGTGTCTCTAGATGACATTACTGTCACTCAGCACCACAGTAAAAAACTTAGGCGTTATCTTTGATGCTGACTTATCCTTTAATTCTCATAGTAAACAAATCACAAGGACAGCCTTCTTCTACCACTGCAATATCTTGACCCAGAGTGATGCTGAAAAACTAATCCATGCATGTGTTACATCTAGACTAGATATTGTAACTCTCTACTGTAAGGATGTCCTAGTAACTCACTAAAAAGTCTCCAGTTAATTCAGAACGCTGCAGCTAGAATACTAACAGGTACTAACAGGAGACAGCATATTTCTACAGTATTGGCTTCTCTTCATTGGCTTCCTGTAAAATCTGGAATAGAGTTTAAAATCCTCCTGTTAGCATACAAAGCTCTACATGATCTAGCTCCTGTATATCTTAGAGACCTGTTAGTGCCCTATTGTCCGGGCAGATCACTCCGCTCTCAGTCTGCTGGTCTTCTGGAAGTTCTTAACATGTCTAGAAGTAGAACAGGAGGCAGAGCATTCAGCTACCAGGCTCCTCGCCTTTGGAACCAGCTTCCAGTCTTAGTACGGGAGGCTGCTACTCTCTCCAAGTAAACTCAAAACCTACTTATTTGCTAAAGCTCATACCATATAATAGCAATAACCTAAAACGAACTTGGTCTTGTTGTTTTGGTCACAATCACAGACCATTACACGCAATCATCAGCACCTCAGACCATTGTGAGAGACGATTACATTCAAAACCTACTTATTTACTAAAGCGTACATCTTATAATCGCGATAATTTAAAGCGGACAAGGTCCCCTCTGTTGTGATCACTGAGATCCTGCGATTCCTGATCAGTGGTTTCCAGCTCAACTCGTCTGGGACAATTAGATGGACTATCCTATCCTATTCTGTTTGCCCTTCTGTTCACTAACCCTAACCAGTCAAAGCAGATGGCTGCCACCCCTGTACCTGGTTCCACTGGAGATTTTTTCTTTCTTACTATAGACTTTATATTTTGCTCAGCGCTTTGAGATGACTTTGTTGTATTTTGCGCTAAATAAAATAAAGTTGGTCGCACCAGCACAGAATTTGGTCGCACCCTTTTTTTTTGAATGGGGTGGGGTGTGGGGGGTACAGCATAGCCACTAGGGATGTAACAATTCACTCAACTCCCGATACGATTCGATTCACAATACTGAGTTCACGATACGATTCTCTCATGATTTATTTTACAAAATGGGACTGTAGACAAATGATGACTGAAAAATATTCCTTTATTTTTTTGGGGAAAAAAGTAGAAAATACTGTAGCATTTCCCTTTTATTTTTCATTGTCAAAAGAATCCCTTGATAAACTATTCAAAACAATGCAGTTTGCCTAAAAATAAATCTTGAATGAAATAAATAAAGGAACAATACAAATGAAGAAGAAGCCTATTAATTTAAATTCTGGTTCTATTGTAAACAATGAAAAACTGCATAATAGTTTCTTTTCTTTTTAAAAGTGCAACTGAAAATGTATTTTGTGCCTTAACAATTGGACCTAAAAAAAACAGTCATTGAACTGTATAGTAGGGATGTAACGATTAATTGTAAGGCAGTTAAAAATCGATTCATAGGTATCACAATTGATATCGATCTTCTGAAAATTGAATCGCAGTACCTTTTTTTAACCAGCAGAGGGCGCTATCAAGAAGTGTAGGCGGTGGGCGGAGTCTGCTAATACTTTCTTTCTGGCTGCCATCTACTCTTAAATATGTTAATAAATGATTCCTTACCCCTTTAGCACGAGATTCCACCCGCTGCCGACACTTATGGACGAGAAAAGGAATAAATATATGAAAAAAGTACTGCGATTCAATTTTCAGAATATCGATATGAACCGTGATGCCTATGAATTGATTTTTAACTGCCTTACGATTAATTGTTACATCACTAATAGCCACATATGCTGATGAATAGTTGACTTAACTGGCGTACCGTAGTTTTGTATGAAGTAAAGATTGACAATTACTTGAGATATTTGCAAAATGTTTTCAAGTTTTAGTGACAATATTACGTTTTTTCTGCAACAAGCAGTGGCTGAAATAACAGGTAATTCATTTTATATAAATTTAAAAGATGTAACAATTTTTTTTAAATAACAGCAAATCATAACAACAGGTTACATGTATTCCTTTTTTATTTGGTGATACTGGTGTTTTATTTGATATTTAAAAAATAACATTGTACAAATAACACTGCAAATTTTAACTGGTATTTTATGTGATTTCTCAACAAATCACATAACAATGGTGGAAACATCTTGGTCTCGATGTGTAGGATTATACAGTCCATAATTGTCCATGTGGGATTACTGTCCATCAGGAACATCTAGAAGATGATCTACGTGTTCTGGACTGAGATTGATTCACTTTGCTGTCACAATATCTCCAATGGTGGAGAAAACTCTTTCTGCTGCATCACGAGTGCCAGGTAGTGTTTAGCTAATTATGCTAGAAGAGAGAAAGCTGAGTCATGGTTCCTCCACCAATGAAGGGGGTCTTCTAGGAGAGAGAGTGAGTGGATCAGCCTCCAGGAACTTATAACTGCTTTCATCCTGTACTTTGTCTGTTTTTGTTGTTTCTACTTGTATTGTATTACAATAAATAAAAAAAAAGAAGAAAAGTGCACTCTGTGGGACGTGACGAGGCGCTCAGCTGCTCCGTCACAAAATAAGGTCATCCTACGCACTCTCACAGATGCGACCAGATGAAATTTTCACACGCACAAACTGAAAAAATACTTGCATATGAAACCAATTTGGTCGCAGTCTCAAGCCCTGAAAATATTTAGTAGAGTTAAACCATTTTTCCAAATAATGACTAAATGTTAGTCATTTTTAGGTCAATGTAAATTAAGTTTACATAGAAATCTATTTGTATTTACTAAATATTAATAGGGTCAGTTTATCTATAAATCTATAAACATTGTGTAGTTGTTGTCACAGGTTTTTACGTTGATGAAATAAATGTTGGTAAAATACAAACTGTATTAAGTAAATAAATTGGTAAATATTGAGATGTTATTTACCATTTAATACCATAGAAACACACATTGTAGAGTCTTAAACATCGTAGGTTAATAACTATAACGTCAAATACTGTCAAATATGACATACACTAGTGGTGAAATAACTGATACAACTTTGAGTCCATTTGTTTTTGTTTAATCATTATGGTCTGGAATGATGTCATCAGGATCATTTAAATTAAGTTGATCAAAACTTAATCAATAAACCTGATCAGATTCAGTAAACCATTGATCCCTGAGGGACATTAATGCTGCTCTCATACATCTTTATATAATATGAGTAATTAAAAAGGATCAGTCACAATAATCCATGTCACTACAACTTAAATATATCTTTTAATTGTAGCTAACTCATTTTAAAATACATTTTTATGTTTAACATTTGTTTAATTATGGTTTTCTTTAGTATTTATTTAGTTTACTCACAGTAGTTAATTAAGACTTTCTGAAGAAAATTGATTAATATTTCTAAAAAAACAGAATTTAACAACACAACACATCAATAAACATAGTCATCTTTAAGATACGCCTTTATTTTGAAATTCATATAGCTTGTCTGTGCCACCATTTCCCGCATGGGATGGTGGCATAACTAGGGCCCTATAAAATCTGTTTTATTTTTTTCTAAATTCTGTGTTTTCCACTTTTATTTTTTTTATTACATTTTTTTATAGAAATATTAATCATTTTTTTCAGAAAATATTAGTTTTGAACTTCTGTGAGGAAACCAAATAAATACTAATAAATAAATAAACATAATTAAACATAAATACACTTATACAATACAATTAAAAGGTAGATTTAAGTTGTAGTGACATGGATTATTCTGACTGCTAATTTATAAATATTTATGTCATATAAAATGTATGAGAACAGCATTAATGTCACAGTCACCCAATGTCCCCCCAGGGATCAATGATTTACTGAATCTGATCAGGTTTATTGTTTTAATTACAGACATGCAAACACTAACGACATGAAAACCCATTGTAGGGGGGTCTTTTTATTTTACCACAAATTAAGCAATCTGCAACACTCTAAATAGTATAATAAGGTAAAATACACTAAAAATATTTATTTACACTACTTAAGTTGTGGTTTGTAAAAAAATTACTATAAAAATTATTTTTTTAATATTGTACTTAATATTTAGCAAATCATAGCTACTTTTACATCATATACAGTATATATGATGTAAAAGTACCTAGCATTTGGGAAATATTAAGTACAATATTAAAAAAAATATTTTTTATTGCCATTTCTATTTTTAAAGTTAATTAATTCTGTTGTGACATATTCTCCATATGCACTCAATCACTTAATACATTTGACATAATTGTAGGTGTTTCCTAATTAATACAACATGTACCAAATATTTGGTGCATTTATACAACAGTTTTCATTGACCCTTAAAATATGTTTTGATACATAGTTATATAACAGTGTGACATCATTAACATGTTAATGTTAAAATAATAATAATAATAATAACATGACAGTGACACTTCTTCCCCATTTTGTTTGTTACAGTGAAATCAACTGTTTTTAAATCCATATTTTTGTATTATTAATAACATATTACACCGTAGTAATTTGAATAAAACTACTAGATACTTATCACTCACAATTCAAAGTCTATTATTTGTTAAATGTTACAGAATGGTGTTTATACTGTTTATTTAAAGCCTTAGAAATAAAATGGTCAAATCATATTTCAGTAGTTTTTATGGAGTTAATAAACATGTAATGATTGTGTGAGATATGAATATAATATCACATCATATCAATCACAGGCTTGTGAATCGAATAAAAATCGTATCGTGACAGACTTTGTGATATCAGCAAACATCGTATCGTCATCCAAACATATCGACATCGTATCGTGATGTACCTGGTGATGTACAGCCCTACTAGCTAGCGGGCTAAAGGCTAACCACGTGGCGGTAGTTTCTAGCTCATATTTAATAGTGAATAATGTGATGATCTGCTCCAGCTGCGTATGATAAACTACAGGAACTTTAGCAATGACTGTATCTTCATCATCACAGAGTCTAAACAATAACAGGATGAACACAGACAGGACGCTAACGTTAGCATGAGAGAAAAGTGCTCTGAAAGCTCCACATCAGCCTCAATGCGCTCTAAAACCGGTGTGAAACCATCAGAGGCTTTCAGTAAAACCATGAAAGGAGTGTTTTTACCTTCAGTCCTGACGAAGGTGAACTTTGACCGTTAAACCAGGCTCAGACTCAGAATGAAGCTCCGTGTTCTTCTTCTTCTCCAGTTACAGAGAAAGAAAAGAAAGAGGGCGGTGCCTTCTCGTCTAGAGGGAGGAGCTTAGACAAATCCACACGAGAGCATACGTGAAACGTCACTCTGACGTCATTATTTTACTACAGAATATCCGTTTTTTATTGCTTTATTGAGAAACAAGTATTTTAACATTCATATACAAACATCACACCAGTGTAGATCTTTAAAAAATAATAATAAAGAAAATCAGGCATTAATAATTAAAATCTAATCTACATATCTAAGCAGCTATAATAATAATAATAATAATAATAATAATAATAATAATAATAATAATAATAATAATAATAATAATAATAATAATAAACTAGTCTTATAGCGCTTCTGTTTTATAATGTTTTCACTGACTTCAATACATTTTTAAGATCAATTTTGAAAAGCTTTAAAATGAGAAGATATCTTACATTTATGTATAACATTTTTAGCAAATATCATCAAATTGTCACATAAAAATTCCACAAAGTTGTTCTTCAAAATAAAATGAAAAATTAACAAAACTATAATTAAACCAAGGTTTCACATTTTCTTTCCCAAAACCTCTTCATCACAGTACAGCAATAATAGACATGTTCTAGACTTTAAAAATCCTTTAGACTAAACATGTATGGAAGCCAGTGGCGGCTGCTGGTCTTTCATGCAGGGGAAGCTCATTTTCTGCCTACTTCAGAAAATGTATCTGTTTATTTAAATGTGAATTCTAGTAGAATTCACATTTTGTTGTCAACAACTATTTGTAGATTATCACGCACGCACGCACGCACGTAGCTGCTGCGCGCTGGAGTGTGAGTGTTTGGTCAAAAGTCTCACAACACAAGCAGTAACAGTCTCCACAAACACCAAAAACAGACACTAGGTTTGTCAGAAGTTAATTCGCTATGAGAGGATCAGCAAAGTCTCCGTGTCAACACAGAGCAACGGACTGAAATATTTGAAAACTCCACCTGTGTGCTTACAACGTCATACTCTCTGATTGGCTCATTTCGCTGTCAATCAAAATTGAATTAGCCTGAGACAGATCATCCAATCATCATCCATTATTCCAGCGTCCGGAACAGACAGATCCAGCCCACTGCTCCATAGACCTCCTGTGAAGCCCGGCGTCCGATGGGCGGGACTAAGTGCGTCATAACCGAGCATTTATCCAATGAGCGTCTAGTTTGACTGCAGTGGATCAACCACTAAATCCTCTCCCATTGAAGTCAATTGAAGCTGAACTTCACCACTGTTTATTAACACTGTGACGCTGCGGTAATGAATGAAGAACGTCACGCTGTCACTGTCAGTTTCCTGTTATAAGAAGCTGATTCTGAACTAAACATACATGTGTTCTGTCATATATTTAGTCAATGAAATGTACACACAACACTACATATTTGACCACTGATTTTAGGGGAAGCTGAGGTTCCCTTGTAGTCTTAAAGCATCCGCCACTGATGGAAGCCCAAAACAGTCATAATTAAATAAATAAAAACAACATTTTGAAAAAAATACAATTTTGATAAATAACAGACAAATATGTAATATGGCCAAAAAATTGTTAAATACAGTAATATTTTTATGAAATACATTTTATTTTTCTTAAATATCTATTTCCACAATGGTCTTTTTATTTATAATGTGGTTTTTCAGCAGAATGACTTCGGTCTGTCAATCAAAGCTAGGGGGTTGGACCTTGGCTTGAGTCTTTAAGATCGATTAGTTTTCCTGGACATTGGTCATGGCCGTTCTTTGACCGACATGGTGGTAGCAATGTGTGTGTGTGTGTGTGTGTGTGTGTGTGTGTGTGTGTGTGTGCGTGTGTGTGTGTGTGTGTTAATGTGTTAATATGTCCACTCCTCCACAGCTTCCTGTTGAACGTGTGTGTGTGTGTGTGTGTGTGTGTGTGTGTGTGTGTGTGTGTGTTAATATTTACACTCCTCCACAGCTTCCTGCTGAGCTTCACTCCTAACATCATGCAGTGAATACAGATGTGTGTGTGTGTGTGTTCCTTATAACAGAAGGTGTGACAGATGTTAAGCCGTGTATCATTCATTCATTTGTTTTTCATTATGTAACAAAAACATGAAAAACAAAAAAAAACTACTCATTATTTATTTCCAAAACCAAAATGAAAAAACAGAAAACACCTCATTCCCCGAATTCAAGCTTTTTTGCTTCGGTACAGAAAACAAAAAACGAACACCTTTATTAATTTTCTCCATTACCGATTTGCCAAAGTACGTGACCCGGAAGTGTACTCTCATCCGACGCTAACGGCTATGCTCACGGCAGTTCGGCATGACAAGATCGCTGCTTCCAACTGTGGATCCGAAACGTGTCCTTTTTGCTTGAGCTTGTGTTGGGCACAGAACGTCCTCACGGACACTCGGAGGATTTAGAGACTCCTAAATGTTGCAGAGCTAAAGATATCTCGGAATGTGTAACGCTTCACTTCTGGGTCATGTACTTTGGCAAATCGGTAATGGAGAAAACGAATGAAGGTGTTCAATCCGTGTATCAACCGTTCATTCGTTTTTTATTACGTAACAAAAACATGAAAAACGAGAAAAACACTCATTATTTGATATTTGTTTCCAAAACCAAAATGAAAAAACGGGAAATGCCTTGTTTTTCTAATTAAAACTCTTTTGCTTCGGTAAAGAAAACAAAAAAGGGAAAATGAACACCTTTATCAGTTTTCTCCATTACCGTTATAGACCAGAATACGTGACCCGGAAGTAAAGTGTTTACCATGACCACAGAAATAAATCACCTGTCCTTAGATTTGTCATGGCTGGACTGGAGGAATATAAGGTGTTAGTAGCAAAGATTTTCGCAGACGGCAACACCTATGCTGAGATATCTCTAGCTTTGCACAATTTAGGAGTCCCTAAGTCCTCCGAAATGTCCGTGAGGAGGTTCTGTGCCCAACACCAGCTGAAGCGAAATGGACACGTCTCGGATGCACAGTTGGAAGGAGCGATCATGTCAGCAATAGACAAGGTGAGATTTTAACAATATTAAAATATACTTGGGCATTTGATTAATATTGTTGCGATAGTGATGTTGGTGTCTTACGATTTGTCTCTTACTTGTAGTTACGTTTAGCGTCCAAGGCAACCTGCTAGCATTTAGCATCGAAACCGTATTACATTTTAAGATTGCTATAGCTTTTCAGCCATCACATTTATTTTAGTTTAGAAGCATTTATTTAACATACTTCTAAAACCAGGAGTCGTAAGTCCTCAACGGTAAATACAAATCGGAAGGTCTGAGATTATTTCAGGTAACGAACAATAACAATTGAATAGAGTGGACTAAATTAATATATTAGAATACATAAACCATCTTCTTTATCACAAACTTTAACCCTTTCTTATGTGATAGCTGACAAAAAATAAAATCATTGATCTTAAAACAAGAAAACAACTTGTAAACTACACTAATGTTCTCGCCCTATTTTTAGGTGAAGGGCCCATGCATGTGTTTAAACTGATGACGTGCAATTAATCGAAATTCCATTACGATTTCAATTATCACATCCAGCAATTAAAAAAATAACATGATCGAGAAAAAAATAATTTAAAGAAATAATTTTTTAATGCATTTTACCGGTTTTATTTGCTAAAAACATATGTACATGCATGGAAAAGTCATTTTGTGTGTATTTGGACTATTTGGTGTTTTTTAATTCATTTTGTGTTTTTCTGAAGTCATTTTTGTGTTTTTAAAGTAATTTTGTGTGTTTTTAGAGTATTTTGTGTTATATTTATACTATAATATAAATAATAAATTAAAGTAAAAAGTGATTTCAATTATGGTTAAAATAATCTTGATTTTTAATTTTTCTATATTCGAGCAGCCCTAGTACATTGTACTCATAAGTTTGTTTTAGAATTCTTCCACGAACCCATTTTTCAAGCAATTGTGCAGAAACTTTAATTAATGTTTGCTTTGCTAACTGTGTAATTTTAGTTATTTATTAAATGTCTTTATTCTCAAACCCAACAGACAGGTCCATCTTATGGTCGGAAATTCATGACAGGATACATGTCGTCTGTAGGGGTGAAGGTAGGAGAACCTCGAGTAGGAAGGGTTCTGAGAGAGATCCACCAACCTTATCACGAGTTGCGTCGCCAGGTAAGTTGACAACATGAAATTTGACCAAAATGTTTTTTTAAAGTTCAGTTTCGATTAACAGAACAAAGTGGAATGGCATAAGGTCCAAAGATAATTAACCATAGTTTTTTGTTGTCGTTGTTGTACCAGGGAACCTGCAATTTGAATCCAGTTCCTTATCATGCAGAGTTTATGGGACACAAGCTTCACATGGATCAAAATGAGAAGCTGGCGATGTTTGGTGTGACACGTGTGTTGGCGATTGATGGATTCAGCAGCCAAATTATTGCTGAATCCACCATGGCAATAAAGAACAACCTTATTATTTATGAGGATGTTTACAGGTAAGATTATTAAAATAAAAAAAAATAAAAATATATATATATATATATATATATATATATATATATATATATAAATGTTTGTGTGCAAGACTAACATTTAAAAATTGCTCAATTTTTAAAGCTATTATAAATACATGTACAAGAACGTCTCTTGCAGATAATTTCATTAGATTGTTAGTCATTTTTGCAAGATTTCAGCCATTCAAGGGGTTTCTTCTTGTACTTTATAAAGTTTTATCTTTTGATAAAAAATAGTGATAAACTTTTACTGGCAAAAAAACAAATCCTTGTTTTTAACAAAGACATTGCTGTGCTATGGTTTTGTTTAATCAACTTATTAAACCTCTTAGAGTTTAATCTTGTGTTAAAAGAGCAAACATAAATGTTTTATTTCGCTACCAAAATGTAACTTATTTTGGTTTAATGGAGAGGAAACTGCTGTGAATGTCATCATTGAATCACTGATGCACAATTATAACCTACTGACTCTGTACATGCAAGAGAAGTTCTCAACACAGATCCAACCTGAGCAGATGACCTTACATCCAAACAACTTCCTCAAGGGTGAGTTTTGTCTTGATAATTTATTAATAACTATTAATAAGTGTTTTTAATGATATTGGTTCCAAACGTCAGTGAAGTTAGCCAGGTATACATCACATTAGTGACAGGGAAATATTTCTCATCTATCATTTAATCTTGTAAACCAGGGATATCTGAGGTTTAGTTATTCATTTTTGTCTTTGTCTTTGCATTTTTTCAACCCCAAAAAAATCTATCCGGTTAACATTTTAATCTTAACCAGAACAAAGAGGTCAGAACACATTAGTCCAGTTTTAAAGTCTTTACACTGGCTCCCAGTCAGCCTCAGAGGAGACTGTAAAGTTCTGCTGCTGGTTATAAATGTGTGAATGGGTTTGGTCCAGAATACATCAGTGAGATGTTAGTCAGGTATGAACCCAGCAGGTCTCTGAGATCTATGGACACAGGTCAGATAGTGGAGCCCAGAGTTCACAGTAACCATGGTGATGCTGTGTTTAGTTGTTATGCTGCAAAGAAGTGGAACAAACTGCAGCAGAGCTGAAGTCAGCATCACATGTGAACATTTTTAAATCAAAGTTAAAGGAACTTTTTTTCTCTACTGCATATGATTGAGAGAGAGATTTATGGTCATGTTGATGATGTCATGATGATTTTACTGATGATTTTAATTGATTTTACTGATGATTTTAAATGTTCTTATTGATTTTAAACAATTGAATGTTTTATCAAGCACATTGAGTTGCCTTGAGTATGAAATGCGCTATACAAATAAATTTGCCTTGCCTTGATCTAATTTATCACCACATTTGGAAACTGTTCAAACAGAACCTCCGTGTGGAAAGGATTTGGCCAGAGGTCAACAACTGGGTGAACCATCCCCTAAAGCAGGCTCTCGTTCATCTCCAGGATCAAGAAATACTTGACATGCAGGACAACGTAAACAAATTTTGTGTCTCCAATTTCACATGCCACGTGAGCCGAATTGGACTGAGCAGGGTTGTAAAGTCCTGGCTTGGCCTCTGGAGGGGGCCCTGGCTTTAAAGAACTGAAGCTCGTGGCGCAGGCGACATCAACAAAGGGCGATCTGGGGCGCCCGGGGGGGCTAGGTTGGGGTGCCTGGGGACCGGCGGGGGGACTCCCAGCGGCCCCCTGGT
Source organism: Gouania willdenowi (assembly GCF_900634775.1). Lineage (NCBI taxonomy): Eukaryota > Metazoa > Chordata > Actinopteri > Blenniiformes > Gobiesocidae > Gouania > Gouania willdenowi. Next base: position 288,612 of record NC_041053.1, read on the forward strand.
GCCTTATGCGGCTTGGGGTGTGGTCATCCGCCCTGGGCGGGCTGCTCCTGGTGCTGCATCCATTCCGGGTCCTCCTGGCCTGGGGTCGGGTCCCTGCTGGCTCTGGGCTCGCCGGCGGGTGCCTGCCGGCTGCCCATTCGGCGTGGCTCTGGTCGTCTGCTGGGCGTGGGCTTCGGCTCCTCCGCTGGGGTCTCGGGCGGGGAGTTCTCTGGGCCCTCCCCTCGGGAGGCTGGGCGCGGGGGTGTGGGTGGTGGTGGGGGGGTGGGGGGCTGGGGGGCCTGGGGGTTGGGGGTTGGGATCGGTGGCGTGGTGCGCTGGGTCCTTGGCTCCTTGGGGCCTTCTCGGGTGTGTATGGGGGGCCAATGGCTGCCTCTCGGCTTGGGATCTTGGGGGCGTTCGGGGGGCTGCTTGGCCGTGGGGTGGTCGCCGGGGGCCCCTAGATTTCCCGCTCTTTCTGCTGGCCCGACTGCTTCTTCGGGCCCGGGGGCGGCTCATGGGTTTTGCAGTAGCGGTTCTTGGAATCACATTTGTCATGAACGCACTGGCCTTGGGCTGTGGGATAACACTCATACTGGGCTCAACCATAGACACGTTGTTCCCAAATACCTGTTTTATGGAATTTCCACTCACTTCCTCCTCTGCTCACAGCCACCACCATTATTCCTAAGCCGCACACTGGTCACCAGACTGGCTTGATAACACAACAATAAACACAATATACACAACCACAATTTCACATCGCATCACTTGTAACTTATTGACTATTCCCCACCCATTCGTTTTCCTATCTTGTATCCCTCCTCCCTGTTAACTCCCCCCCCCACCCCCCTCACCCTGGTGTAACACTGCCCTCTCTTTTTTACATCCTCCCTTTAATAAAGTATTTACCCTTCCCTAGGGAGGGCTGGTGATGGTCACAATTATGCAATGAAATAAATTCATTTATTTAATTGCAATAATAAAATATGCATTGCTGTTGAAAGATTGCACTTCTTGTAGTGTTAACCTTCAACAGCATGTGCAGACAAGGTGAAAAAAAAAAAAAAAAAAAAAAAAAAAAAAAAAAAAAAAAAAAGTAAAGTCCTGGAACGCTCATAGGATACCAGGTAATTCATCTGTAATATTCATAAGTTTATGTCAACTTGAATCATGTTATTTGAAAGTTTAAACATCATATTCTATTTTAGGTAGAGGGATAACAAATAATCTTGCAGGCCATGGTTGTCCAAAAAGAATTCCCCCAGAGCTGTTACCAGATGCTGCTGAGGCTGCAAATGTGTATGAAATGGAATTGGGGTCTTCTCTCACATGGGTGTCAACCTTTGGTTCTGACCCATTTGCATCCGAGGAACAGCGGTGTCAGGCCGAGCAGCTGTTTGGAGAAAGATTTCCTGATATGTCCCTCCTTTTTGATACCGTGGTCAACAATGACCACACTATGTTTCAGGAGGCACTGCTTTACCTGATCAGAGTTACTGAGAGATGTCCTCTCTAAACACAGTAAACATGTGAAATGAGCAAATGTAAACATTTTGTTGGCAAAGCTGTGGACCAACTAGATAAAACATCTTTTTCCTGAGCTTCATGTTCTTTTAATACAAAAGTTGTAAAACCTGGACTGACTGCAGTGATAACATACACAGTATAAAAAAACAAAAAGCAGTGCGTCAGTCACCACAACGGCATGTCAACATTTTTTTTTACCTGAGTGCCACAACATGTGAATTTAACAAAAATAAAGTTAAAGCAATAACATTTTTTTTACTCATTTGAAATAAACCCAACAGCTAACATCATGATGGGTTGAACTATTGGAATAACTTTTCCAGTGGTGCCAGAGCATCCGAGAGCCCAGAGACCTCATGAATGTTGTCCTCCATGTCTACACAGCGACCTTTAGGGCAGTAACTGTGGGTCTCAATCCACTTTTCAATACAGAGCCTCCAACCAATAAGGCTTCTGCAACAGGTAGAGAACATTGGATTCTTCACTGTGCCTGTAGAGAAGAAAGGGGGTCATTTAGTGATGGTTTTTCTTTCTGATCTAGCAGCAGGTCTGCTCCTTCAAAGCAAAATTAAATTTCCAAAACATTTTAAAATCAATTGCAACCAAACCCAGCAGTGAAATTAATTTTTTTTATTACACTGTCAAATGAATCCACAGCAAAGCAGTCAAACCTGTGCAGACAAGGCAGGCAAAGACCATTTTCAAAGCTGTAACTTCAGCCTCTGAGAGGGACAGTGTGGTTGTCAGCGTGTTATGGGTAAAACCAGAGAATTCCCTGATCATTTGGGACACGTCTTTGAGTCCTTGAGCTGCTTCGACAACTTCTTCAATATTTGCAATCACGTCTTAGAATCCAGCATCTTCTCGTCGGCTAAAAACACAGAATCAGAATCGTTTTTTATTGCCAGGTACATTTGCATATACAAGGAATTTGTCTTGTGTGGTGCACAGGAAAAAACAAGGCAAAAAAAAAAGTAAATAAACAAAATAAATCTGAGAAGAAAAAACAAGGCGGAAATAACAAGTACCTAAATAAAAAAGTATGTGAAGCAATTTACAATATAAACAGTAGTAGTGCTGATTTTTGTTTTTTTTGTGTATCGGCATCGGCCCTAAAGAATTCATATCACTCTATCCCTATACAGTAGAGCTTTGAAAAAGAAGATGTCAATACAATAAGACATTCAAATACACTTTAATTCTAAGATCCCACAGAAATCATTATTGGTGGATCATTGATGTGTAAATGAAAAACCCACATAATGGGTGTGCAGTAAAAGTAAAAGAACAACATGCTCCAGTTTCCTCAGTCTTCTCCTCTTGCTCACTTGTAACAGCTCCATCTGTTCTTCTGGCACAGCAAATATTTTTCTGGTACTTTGTTTCCAAAATGCTGACCCTTGAGAAAAAAAACACATGGACAGTAATTTTCATGTAAGTTTAATGGAATAAAGTGATGTCACTAAAAAAATAAAATTATAAATGTTAAATGTGTTTGTAATATTAGAATTACATGTATGTAGGAGCTACTTAATTTAGCTGTAAGCTTTGTAATATTTGACTTGATTTTTAGTGATGTTGTATCTCATAGTGTTGATATAAGTTGTTTCACATCAGTCATTCAAACATACCTCTTGTTCCATCAGAATCACATATTCTGTTGCCCTGACGATCAGTCAAAACAAAGGAGTCCTGCTGTCCCAAGGACTCTTTCACCTTCATGGCAATAGGGGCCACTGATGCCTCCAACTCAGAAAACCGGACCGTTACCATTTTACTCGTCTCCAGCTTTCCATTCACAACCTCAGCAATGAAAACACTCCTAAAAATTGATAATATTTAGTTATTTTTTCCTGTGTTTATGAAACATTCATTTTTTTTTTCTTATTAGAACTCATTTTAATGTTGTAGATGACAACATTGCCAGCTGACATTACTCCAGCTAAATAAATCTGAAATTAAAAATTATTTCAAGATAAAAACTGTAATAAAAGGGTTGCTCTTGAGTCAAAGTCCTTTTCTCGCTCTAGATTTTGTCATGCCCCCACACATTATGCAGTACAAAATTTTACATTGTGAATATTTATAATAACTCCAGAGATGGTTTTGTTTTCTCATAAACAATGGCATTTTATCATCCAAGTGTAGTACTAATGTTCTTTAGAGTTGTCCATCCAAGTAAAATGTGGTTGTTCAGTTACAGCTCGGACAGTGTGAAAAAGTTAAAAAGCTGGGCATGGTTGAGTGGAAATAGTAATATATATGAGTAACAAAGCAAATTCAAAGTGAGAAAAAAAGTTTGTCACCTTGTGAACGTTTTGGTGGTACTCCTTGAAATAGGAGCGGTGGGATTGGTTGCTGTGCTCGAAGGGCGGTGGAAGGAAAACCGGACAGGTTGGCCTGACTGGGGTACCTCTGATATTTTTTCCTCACCGTGTACCTCATAGTGGCCTCTAGGTGTGAGGTCGAAGGAGGTAAAGTCGCCATCATTTCTTGAAAATATGGCCACATTGGTATCATCTGTGAGATAGATGGTTTCCTTTTGAACCTATGAAAGGTATTCATAATGTTTATTTTAGATAAGGTCACAGTTAAATCCATTTTATTCTTACTTTAAAATGAAGATCAAATCTATGACTTGATAAAACATTTTTTAAAATCAGACAAACTGTGTACAAGGTAAAATGGATCACAGAAAAATAAATTAATAAGGAAATAAGAAAGATGACTATGATTTGTGTGGATGCTTACTAACTCTAAACATAAGTATAATTATACAGGGTCATTTGTTTCATTGGGAAAATATTGTTGAATGTCACCATCTAATTGTAATTCAGTCTCATTCAAACGTATATTGCACTAACAAAGTTGACAAGGGAGGTTAAAGGTAAAATGTTAACAGAGATTAAAATAACCCTACATCATAGTTGCCAGACTCAGTCTGTGAGAACTGGAGTATGTAGTGACCACTGATCCACCAAGGAGGGAAAAAAGTGCTGACACACTAGTATCTTAAAAGTTTAGGCAATAACACCAAGGTTCCCAAAGTGGGGTATGTAATAAAAAATAAATAAAAATTGGAAACTATAATATAAATATAAATTAAACAATGAGGAGCATCTACATTGTCACAAATCATACACAGCAAAAAGTGGAGTGTTGATTCAACTCCCACAGAGTCAATTTTAACACTTTTTCAGGGTTTATATAGCTCCACACTCTACAGAGTTAAATTAACATTTTCAAAATAGTTAAATATCTAACACTGTGTCAGAGTTACTTTTTAACTCAATAAACTGGGTTAAATTAACACTAATCGAGTTATTATTAACACTGATTCAGAGTTACTTTTTAACTCAATAAACTGGGTTAAATTAACACTAATCGAGTTATTAATACTGATTCAGAGTTCCTTTGTAACCTGGTTTAGTGAGTTACATTAACAAAACATACAAAGTTCTTACTTCTAATTATGAAATAATTTAATATAACTAGTAGTAAAATTAAAATGATTGACAATGACATAATTCCAAGAAAAATGATGCATTTGCAAAAATATTTATTTTATGGCTCTTCTCCCATTATACAATTAAAAGATTGTGAATGAAGGTATGACATATAAACTTTCATTTGTAGCTCCATATGAGCTTTGAATATCAAAAGGTTGGTGACATTTCAGTTCCATTGTTTTTATGACATGCTGTTTTTCTGTTCGTTTCACTTTGAACGCATGGTGATGGTCATCAAAGTTCACTGTAAAAAGCTCCAGTGTCAGTAAAAAAATGTCATTTTCAAGCAAAAGTACATCAAGTATTTCACCAAAGACTGGCATCTCTTCCTCCATTGAATTGCAAACAACAAGTCCAGCTCTGTACTCAACGCCATCAACTTTCACCCAACTTGTTTCGAACACCTCTTTTGACATCATTTGAAGCATTTCACTGTTGACCACATATCTTGGAGAAAATGATTTGATGGGCCCATATTCCTTTTTTTTTAAAAGGAAAAGTTTCCCAATGGAAAGCAATGGCCATCTGATGCCTTTTTGCAAGTGATTTGGTTATGTTTTTGAAGTTTTTTAAATAATTTTTAAACAATTGGTGCTTCGCCTCAAACCTCATAGACCAGACAAACAATAAGAGGCCAATTTTCCAAATAGAAGATGGATAGTGAATCATAAAATGATGCTTGGGAATCAAGTTTCTTTGAGGACACAAGTGCTTGAATAATTTGTGGTGGTCAACAATGAGATTTTTCAAATACACAGTCATACCCAAAGTGAGAGAAGGAGAAAGAACAATGTCCATTATTTGGAGTAAGAGTAGTAGTAATTCCCAGTGTCCGTTTCCCGCTGGAATAATGTCACCAAACAAAAGAGGGATGTTTTTCACGAGACACAATGTCTGGATGGAGTTCAAGCCAATGCCATTGCCAGCACTATCCAAAATGATTTTTGTGGGGCGGTTTTTTCTGTCTAAAAAACCATAGTCAAATCCATAAATTCGGGAAAGCAAGTCCTGTTCTGATATAAAGTTGTTTATGAGATATTGAAATAACAGTTTGGTCTCATACTGGGCAACACCTTCAAGAAGGTCATGCATTATATCAAATGAATAGTTATTGCAAACATGGAAATCAAATGCCCCAATGAAACGGTTTGCCTGGCAAGGGATGAGATGTTTGTCCATGGAGATGTAGAAGCTGTCGATGTTCCTCTTCTGGCGACCAACGGCTAGGAGGTATGGCTGCTGGCACTGCTGATTCCGAAGATGCTCCTCCAAACTGCAGCAAGACTAAGGGTTTACACAAGGACAGGGGACATTTGACACAAGTTAAATCAGAGAAAACAGCATGACAGAAGTGAACACAAACACCCTCTGTAACTTGTCTAATTTGTTTCATCCACCTCTTGACCACCTTTAAACATGATAAAAATGAATAAATATTAAATTACCTTGTGAAAGACGACAAGTTTTTTGACTGCATCAGAGGCGCTTATTTTTGGAGATTTCGGTCCCCCAGGTGGTGGCGGAAGGAGATATAACAGCAACAAAAGGGAGGCCATCTCTTTGTCATAAGCTATAGACAAAGAACAGACAGAATGAATTGACGGAAAATACTTTGAAATGCATTAATTTGATATTTTTAATTAAAACGAGATTAGAATAAAGAGCATTTTCCTGTTGAAAGTTTGTGAATTCTGGAGGCTGAACAGAATGGTTTGCAAAGGGTTAAAAGCAGTTACAATGTTGAAAAGATTGAAAATCCTGAATTTTTTAAGTTGATGTGTGCTGCAATAAATTGTAAATTGACAGTTAAAGGATGTTAGTGAAGCAAGAGCTGAGAGAATAGAGCCCCCAATATATCTGATTTAAAAACATCAATCCTCAAATGTTTAAATGGTGAATATAATGCTTTAAATTTTATGATCAACTAGTGAACAACCATAAGCCTTCACTTAGTAGTAGGCAGTAAACATCTTCTTTTGAGTCATTCACGTTTATTTCTTAGAGAAGAAATAAACAATCTACATTGAAGAAATTTAGTTACAAAAAAATTTAATAAAATCAAATAATTCTTATTTAATAGAGTTTTGGAATGTAACTGCTTGTAACAAATTCTAAAGAGCAAAACTCACTTGTTGCCTCATCACTTCCTGGTTGACTCTCTGCTGACTGAACCAATTCACGCAGCTCCGGTGTTGAGGTGAGCTGCTTGGCCTCTTTGATGACGTTAGATCTGAAGATCGGATCCCATTTCTGAAGCAGTCTGGTGGATACCTCATCATCAAACAGAAGAGTGAAGTCTTGATTCACCTGTGAGAAAGAAAATATATTACTACCACCTTCAGAACCAAATTTCAAGTCCTTCAAAACATAGACCACTGCATACTTACTAATCCTTTTGTATCCATGAATCTTGGGAAGATAGACAGGATATCAACAATTTTGGCAGGGTCATTGATAAGTTTTCGACGATGTTGAAATGTCTCTCTCATCTTTTGGAGAATTAAAGAAGTGTCTGTTGCATGGTTGAGCAAAGAGATTGCCTCTTGGCAGGCATCTCCCTCAAGCTGCTTCTCAACATCACTGGATCGTTGCAAATTAGGGCCCCCTGAAGGAAAGAACACAACAGTTTAAAGAAAATAAGCCCTATCTGCTGATCAGATAGGTAAATAAAAACAAAATAACATTTCAGACCTACAAACAGAGTTGTGGAAAAGGTGAGAACATAAGACCCTTAAACCCTTTCATTCAATTCTATACTGGTTGACATCAAAAATGGTGACTATAGTCTAAAAGGCACTTAGCAAGTATGTTACCTCCTCCTCCCCCTTGCGAAAAGCCAGTGGGGCTATTTGGAGCTACAGATCCTCGTCGACTCTTTCTTTTGACTGTCTTCAGACGCCAAGAAATGTAGCCTGTGCTGCTTGCAGCTTCATAGAAGTGTTCCTAAAATGGAAATTAATTCACAATGTGTTGTCACTCATAAGTAATCTTAGAATTTGAACATCCCCTCAAACACAACCCAAAACATACAAATTATGTAAAAAAAATAAAATAAATAAAAGTAAAATAATAACTATACATACATAGCCTTTCTTGAAGTAAGGGTCTTTGAGGGACGGGAACACAGTCACTATCCCCAGAGCATATTCTTCTATAATAGCTTTGGTGGGGATGTGCCTGAGAAGAAAGATTGAGGTGGAATTATTTATGTAATTTGCATTCTTTATGTAATGGTTAAACAGTTATTTTTCTTATCAAAGTCTTAATAAAGAGGACAAGATTACCCATGTTTATCAATCATGTGGGCCACTATTATATTGACCAGTAGTCTTCGGGTAGCATCTGGAAGAGTTTGTGTTGTGTGATATTCCTCGAGAACCTCTTTACCACCTGAACTGGTTTCAAGTAATGTTTCGATCAACTTAAGGAAAAAAAAAGAAAGCCAAGAAAAATTGTGATTAACAGCAGAATAATAGATAGATACATTTAAAGAAATCTGTGAGAAGTGAGGATTGTTGCAACCTTTTTAGCAGACGCTGCATTGATTATTCCTTCAACTCTGGATTTCTTCCTAGGGACCTCATCTAGAAGTATAGTTGATGCACTTGAACTGAAGCTAGATTCAGACCACTCAGATGGAGAGGACAAGGAGGAATCGGAAAACCCTAGAAGGAAAAGAAAAACAATTATTTTGCACTGCAAAAGTGAATTACATTAATTCCACAATATACTTAACACTGTTGACAGATTTGAGAAAAAAATATATAGGTTACACCATCTGGAATTGGATTGGGTCATACCATTGACCGCTACATTTCTTACCATCATTTGAGAAAGCTGTTAGAACCAGACTGCCTTGGCTGACAAGGTCACTGAAAATGTCTTCATCAACTTCTGTACCCGTTGTATCTTTGTACACTACTTTTGCGTCAGGTGGCATGCAAAATCTCTCAATGACTAGAAAAAGATAAAACAGACTTAGATAAAATCCCATACACAATATTCATTCAATTTTTAGTCTATATGTAAAAACAAACCTTTTTCATGGAACTCCATGAAATCAAACTGTCCATCGACATCATTCACCTTCACATACTTCTGCTGTTGGCAGTAACGAACCTGGATCAGCATGCTGAGACCTACAAAAAACAAATAAATTAAATTGACAGTAATAAGCACTTGATGTAAAAGACAAAACAAAATGAAGCAATTCAAGTTGAAATGATTAATAACACTTATAAACACACATCATGCAGGTTATACCCTGTAAAGACTGTCAAAGCTTTGACACACATGCAGTGGATTTTAAAATAATCCTGTCAAGCTTGGTCACTTAGTCTGTACATTTGCATGGCCCGATAGAGTGCATCTGCGATTTTTGGACATGTGAATGGTAAAACGAATCAATGGTGCCCCCTTGAACATTTTATTTGCCCCAGATTTCTGTGATGAATCCTGATCAAATGTTACTCACGTCCGTTTTTAGTCTTTTGTAATAAATTGTTTGGGTTTTTTTTTAATTTTCTGCCTTTTCCAGTCAAAAAAAAGTTATGTAAGAGTTTTGTACATAATTAAATGTGTAAATAAAATTATTGAACAAAAAAAAAAAAAAGGGAAAAAAAAAAAAATATTTGCCCCAGACTAGCACTGATGACATAACTGTAAAAAACTTCTGCAAAATATTCAAAAACATTCTAAAACGTACAGTCGAATTTGTCGAACCAAATAATCCCAGCTACAGGTCAACTGACACCGCACCCTGTGGTCACAGTTTTTGTCAGGTCACAGATTCTGTCACAACACCGGCACAGTCAAGTCCACTGAGTCCGACCTCTGTGGTAGCGGTGGCGGGGTAGTCTCTGCATCTGGCCACTCTAAAGGCACGTTGACACCGGACGCGGCAGAACCCGTCGAAAGCGTCAGGTTTACATCCAATATACATAGTGGACGCTAGTGATGCGCGGGGTCGGGATTTTTTCAACCGGCGGGGCCCAGCATAAATGGCTAAAACCAACCCGCACCGCCTGCCCCGAGCTTCTGCCTCTATTTACAGAACCCGCCCCAACCCAACCAGCAAGAATAAAATCTACAGACATAATGGTCATACTAATCCGTTATATTTTAGCTAGTATGCATGGAAAGTGGAAACAGACTCCATATTGCAACAGCTGCATCATTAGCACATTTCACCGAACACTTCGGTGAACAAGTGCTTGCTTCACCAAGCAAGCGTAACAAAATAACTGTAAACTCCTGACCTTATCTTTGACCGCATTTCCTCCTCCATGTTGTTACGGTTAGTAAAGATAAAAGGATATTCCACATGGTGCACACGCCTCACGATGTACTGCGCACGGTGCTAGCCAGCGCTGATGAGCTGTGCAGGTGTGATGCATTCATGGACAGTCGTAATGTTCTAAATTGGCCAATGGGAGCCCAAACACATAACTTCACGCACACACACAGTACCTTTTTAATTTACATGTTATTATACATGGACACATCACACGAAAAGGCGACTGTCCGTTCAAATTACCCGCCCCAACCCGAACCGACATTAATTGACAATATCTTCACCCGCTCCGATGCAACCGCATGTTAATGTCCAACTCATAGCTAAAATATATTAGAAAGTAGATATTTCATTTTTAAATGCTGCCTGTCATTTGACACTATTGATAATTTTGAATTAGTTAACTTACCTTCAGCGAAAAACTCCTCTCGACTTCAGCAGCAGCTCCAGCAGATGGAAAATGGCGCGCACAGCATCAATGCACGGGGTTTCAAGCCTGAAGTCCAGGGGCATTGCTGAAGCAAGGCACATTAACACTGTAGAGATGTAAGGAGGACATCGCTACAGTGTTGATTTGCTTGGACGTGACTAACTCTGTTAAACAACTCCAACACTGAACACCATTTGAATCAGAATGTGTTAAAATAACACCCTAAGAGTGGAAATCAACTCTGATTCATTTACGTCTGAAATATCAACACTCCAATTTTTGCTGTGTACAATAGCCAACTACCCGTGGTTACAGATTATTATTCTTTTAATAATTACTATGTCTATTATTATTATAAAGTATATTGTTCCTAAATAAGATGTATAACATTACATCAGTGGTTACCAACTTTTTTTTGGTTGTGTCGTGACCCCATTTTGTTGTCACACGTGTTTATTGATGCTAGTGTTAGTGCAAAAAGTGATGCGTCCGCACATATATGTTGATACTGCATTTTATTTAAAATAGATTTATGTTTCAGAAACTAAAAAAAAAAATACAGTTATGTAATATTGTTTTTTATGTGTGTAGTTATAATTGTAACATAATTAAAAACATTGAATTAACATTAAATGTAATTACATTAATTTAAAATGTAAAAAATATAACATATTTAATTTTGCATCATTATAAATTAGACTTTTGAGGGACCTCATTTGAAATCCATGCGACCGCACATTGGGTCACAACCTCAAGGTTGAAACACTCAACATTACATTATTATGTTTTTAAGTGTACAGGAGCAGAGGGTATGCTATATGGGTTTAGGGGTATGGGACTGTGAAAACTTTGGGAACCACTGCACCAACTCGTTGATTCTTTGCAAAGGGAACTAGCTCAATGACAACAGTGCGCAGCAGAAAATCAATACGTTTACAGGTTTAGCATAAATGTCACGTTTTTCTGTAAGAATAAAAACAACTTACCTGAAATATTACAGATATCTTCTCCGTCGTCATGTCCTCTGGCCGTAGGGTAATTCGATTACTTCCACTGAAAAGTACAAAACTATCCATGTTTCTTGCCACCGATACTGTCGTCGGTGTTTGCCCGAAATTCACTTCCGGGTCACGTATTCTGGTCTATAACGTAATGGAGAAAACTGATAAAGGTGTTCATTTTCCCTTTTTCGTTTTCTTTACCGAAGCAAAAGAGTTTTAATTAGAAAAACATTTCCCATTTTCTCATTTTGGTTTTGGAAACAAATATCAAATAATGAGTGTTTTCCTCGTTTTTCATGTTTTTGTTACGTAATAAAAAACGAATGAACGGATGATACACGGATTGTGTTCGTTTTTCGTTTTCTGTACCAAAGCAAAAGAGCTTGAATTTGAAAAACAAGGCCTTTTCCGTTTTTTCATTTTGGTTATGGAAACAAATATCAAATAATGAGTGTTTTTTTTTTTGGTTTTTCATGTTTTTGTTGCATAATGAAAAACAAATGAACGAATGATACACAAATTGATGTTTATCAGCTGGAGAAAAACATCATGACTCAGCATGATCAGGTCTGCTGTATTAATACTGGTCCTAAATGTCATCATGTAAAACACACGGTGGACATTAGATCAAACATTATTGTCTACTTCTAATTGTTTGGTGAATTATATTGTGATATATTTGTTAATTCACTATGTTTCTTTGTGAGAGTGTGTTTACTGTAGTTTCCAGATGATGTCGTACTGACAATGTATGATTTTATGATAAAAACCAACAACTAAGTTGCTCCTAGCTTTATCTCAGTATCACAATCTCATCCTCTGGATGATGGTCAGAGTCATGGTGGAGACCCATGTTAGAAGCTGTGACTCAGCATGTGGAGATGAATCAATATGAATCTGTATCTGGATATAAACGTGCACCATGTGAGTTTATCCATCCACCCATCCATCCATCCATCCATCCATCCATCCATCCATCCATCCATCATCCATCCATATCCATCTATCCATCCATCATCCATCCATCCATCCATCCATCCATCCATCCATCATCCATCCATCCATCCATCCATCCATCCATCCATCCATCCATCCATCCATCCATCCATTCATCCATCCATCCATCCATCCATCCATCCATCCATTCATCCTTTCATCCATCCATCCATTCATCCATCCATCCTTCCATCCATCCATCCATCCTTTCATCCATCCATCCATCCATCCATCCATCCATCCATCCATTCATCCATCCATTCATCCTTTCATCCATCCATCCATCCATCCATCCATCCATCCATCCATTCATCCTTTCATGCATCCATCCATCCATCATCCATCCATCCATTCATCCATCCATCTTTCCTTCCATCATCCATCCATCCATCCAGCCATCCTTCATCCTTCCTTTCATCCATCCTTCATCCATCCATCCATCCATCCATCCATCCATCCATCCATCCATCCATCCATCCATCCATCCATCCATCCTTCATCCATCCATCCATTCTTTCATTCATCCATCCATCCACCCATCCATCCATCTTCTGACCCACTTGTTCCTGTTTTCAGGGTTGTGGGGTGAAATCCACAAAGTGCTCTACCTTACACTCAGTTTCAGATGTCATCATTTATTAAGTGGGCGTGGCCCAACCTTGTAATAAAGTGAGTTCTAGTGAGTCCATATCAGATATCAGCAGTAGAACACGCCCCTCAGTGGTTAGCATGTTAATTATCAGCTAATGCTCTTCAGTATGAAGACATGAATTAAACCTGAGACAGTGTGTGAATGAGTGTCAGTGATGTTAGAGGATAAACTTATCCAAACCATACATGACAACTCTACTTACGGTAGTCTATGGTAGAGAAATAAAACTAGTGATGGCAGAGGATAACATTTATTACAGTATTTAGTCCCATTAACAAGAACAGTTACTTTTAAACCTTTAGTTTAAAACTTACAAATATTTGGACAATAAATAGGCAGAAGCAACACTATTATCAATAATCAATAATCAACTATACAAAAAACAAACAATGAATAAATCAGAATGACTGTTTAGCTCTCAATAATAACATGTTCAGTCATCACATTTGAAATGAACAGTGATGTAGAATGAGAGAAGTGTGGGAAATCCTCCTGTTAGTGAACACAACATAAAGCTTTCACTACTTCATCAAACAAACATGGAATTATTAGCAGGAATTAAACCATCACATTAAAAACACCAGAGATGTGTTCCATAAAGGCGGGTTAACAAACTCTGAGTCTATCCATAAACTCTGGGTCAACATACCCAGCGATGGGCAACTCTGGGTATCTGATTCCATTACAGCTGGTAATGAATCAGCTGTAACCCTGAGTATGTAAACCTTGGGTTACTTCCGTGCACGCGCGCGATAAAAAGCCATCATCAATGGAGCCAAGATTATCCAAGCTGCCATGGCAACTGCTAGGAGTTGGATATCCTCATGCAGGCGTATGGGGACTACGAGACGGTCCTAAAAAAAGGTAACACCGTAGCTGCTGCCAAGGAGAGAATACGTGCGTGGGAGGAGATTGCTGCTCAAGTGAATGCGTAAGTGAAAATGCAGTAATTCAAACACAGTTACTTCAATAAGTCATAATAATTAATTAAATATGTTACGCTCATTTAGGGTCAATCCCACGGGCGAAAAGAGAACTTGGCAGCAGCTAAAAATGAAATATAAAAACATCCTTCAGAACAGTAATGCATATTGACCTCATCATTTCACCACACCTAAGTTATTTGACTAATATGTCAATGGGTATAAATGTGATGACTGATGTCATCCTCTGTAGTTAATTATATTTTCTCTCTGTGTAGCATGAACTCTGACAATTACAAATACATTTGAATGTTTAATGCAGTGTTGCTCAAATGGCGATATGTGTACGTGTACCCGTCGTGCCACATGATGGCACTACAGGGGGTAGTTGAAAGACAGAGAGGAAAATTAACAATTGAAAGCATTAAAAGATAAAGGGTTTTGTAATGTACATTTTTAGTTCATAATGATAATCATAATAATGATGATGGAAGTTATCTTGATTGAATTATAAACTGAAAATACAAGGCAGGAGATGACCAGAAATGATAAAAACTATCATTTAAAGAAGTCTATTCATGGCCATTAAACACCATTTATTCTATTTATTTAACAAAAAATGACATACATAAAAAGATTCATTAAAACGCGTGTCAATAGTCATTCATTCCATTACTATGCTCTCTAGATGTTTTTTCATAGTATTCTAGAAAAAATGTTGGAGTCAAATAAAGGGGGTACTTGGATTCAAAAAGAAGAGAAAGGGGGTACCTGAGCCAACAAAGTTTGAGAACCACTGGATAATGTGTAGATGACTGCATCAAATAATATTTTTTACGTAAGTAACATTTGAGGTCTATTCAGCCAACAGAAAGAAGGCCGACAGTCAAAGAACTGGTGGTGGACCACCCCCTCCACCTATGACAGAGGCTGAAGAGCTGGCCCTCAGCCAATATGTGGGCCACCCAGTGGCTGAAGGCATCCCAGGAGGAACGACTTCTGAGCCCATCACCCCTCAGGACACAAATGACCTCATTACATGTACGTATAACCCTGCAACACTGTTTTTGTGAATGTACATGATATTTGTGTGTGTGTATATAGATAGTCATCTTTTTTTAATTTTTGAAATCCCCCCCAAACAGTTGTAGATGGTGTCCTGTGCCTTGTCCATCCTCCTGGGACCATTGAACCCACTGCAGCTGTAGGTATCACTGAGCTCTTTCTTCAAAGGGGACAATTCTGAAGGTGACTATAGGGTTCTCTTGCCTCACTGGAGGATCAGGATGATGGTGATGAGGAGACGCTGTCTGCAGCCACAGCTAGAGTTTGTATACGTTTTGGAATACAATAGCTATGCAGGCATTTTCATTGCTTATACAATTTCTATGGACATTGAACATAATCATATGTCAAATGATTATAATATAATTAACTGCACAGTGCTGTCTCTCGACAGGACATGGGAACGCCTCACGAAGGGCCTGCGTCTACCTCCACAGCCCACCTTCACACAGTGAGATTTTACGGCCATATGAGGTTGAAATAATATCTCTGCTTAACCAACAGCAATAATTAAATAATATCTCTGCTTAACCAACAGCAATAATTAAATGTTGGCCATTGTTTCCCAGCCAAAGAACTTTACAGGTTGAACCTCATAGAGCAAATACATAAACTGGAACAGATTTACCCCCAAAGGAATATAGAGAAGACGGATCTTGAAATCCTGTTACTTCAACGACAGTTAAGGTGGGTGCATAAGCATATGTGAAGGATGGTACTATCTGTAGGGATTTTAATAGTTGCTTTTGTACTTTTCGGGAATAAAGAACACCACAACAAAAAAAATTTGTTTATGCATTTCTGTATTTTCTTTTTCACAAACATTTCTGGGGCCTTTTTTCCAAAGCAATGTTGCTTCATATTATGTTGTGATGGGGGGGGGTTAAGGAAAGAGTTTAACATAAATTCCTTCAGACAATGTCCCTTATGGCCCTTCCATCCTGGGCATCAGCAGCAGGATGGAATCAGTTGTACAGCAGGGTGTGGCTCTCCTCTAATAATTGCAATATTATTGAGAACAACACATGCCACAATAATGTCACATGCCCTTGCTGGAGTGACCCTGAGCTTTTTCAGGCAATGGAACCGAGCTTTGAGAATAGAATACCTTCAATAAACTTCAATTAAACTGGAGATCAAGAACAGTGCAAAAAACATTCGTCCTTACCACTTGCAAATCTGTTGCTCAGACTACACTCCCGATAAATTCTGGAGTCGTGCACAGAGCCAGGCCACTTAGCTTCCACGTTGGTGATGAGGTAGGAGCATCACATATGATCTTCACAGTTCAGAGAATGACATGTTCAATGAATTACAAATACATTTCCATGTACATGAGTCAGATAGCTGTTGTACCTGGACATTGATGCTGTGAAACGATTCCTATTCACATAGTCCGACACATTTTCTGATGGAGCAATTATGGGAATTTGTGTCCCATCCACACAGCCCAGAACATTTGGGATCCCTGCCGAATGAGAGCACATTAAACTACTCACCCACCTGTGTGGTTGCAGCACAATGCATGTCATTTTAGTAATACAGTGTATAATGTGTACATCACTCACCCGCAATCCTGTAGAATTCTGCCTTTATATTAGCCACAGGCTTGTATCCCGGGAACTTGACAAATGAAGGAAGTCGGCGTTTTAATGCCAGAGCAACCTTCCTTATCGATCTGCATACTGTTGCCTTTCCCAGGTGCTCAGCATCCCCAATATTATACAGGAAACTACCGTTACTACCTGCCTCGCCGGTTTGGGGGGTGGGTGTGCTGGGGGTGTGCTGGTGTCCTCACCGGGATTGGGGCGGGGTTGCTTGGTGCCTCGGAGCGATGCTGTTTACTGGGGGGCGGCACTAGCTGTTCCGGTGGTGGAGGTTGCTGTCGGCCGCCTGGTGGGTCTGTCCTGCCATCTGCGGACTGGTGGGTGGGTCCGGGGCATCTTTGGCTCGGGGCTGCGGTTCCGCACTTGATGTGTGCCATTGGGGTGCCTCCGTCCCCGCAGTGGGGATCGCCGGTTGCTCGCGGGCCGGTGGGGGGCGCTGCTCCGTGGCTGGCGCTGCCCAGGGGGCGGCGGGCCCTGGGCTGCTGGCCTTGGGCTGTCCGGGGCTGTGCGGTCCTGCTGGGCTGTGGCCGGGTCCTGGGCGGGGGTGGGGGGTGCGTCCCGGGGGGCTTGGCCCGGGGGCTTGCCCTTGGGGGGTCCTGGTCCCGGGGGGTGCTCCTGGGGCCCGGGATGATTGGCTGGCTGGCCGGGCCGGTCCTGGCGGGGGTCTTTCGGGGCGGGTGCCGCGTGCCGCGCCCTTGCATACCTACTGGTGCGGCCCCTGCTTGGGCAGTGCCCCGTGAGGCAGGGTGTCGGGGATGCATAGGGGGCCACATCCCGGCAAGGCGGTCTGGCTTGGCCCTTGGAGGGGGCCCTGGCTTTAAAAAAAAAAACTGAAGCCCGTGGTGCGGGCGGCATCAACAATAGGTGATTTGGGGCGCCATGGGGGGCTAGGTTGGGGTGCCTGGGGGCCGGCGGGGAGATTCCCGGCGGCCCCCTGGTGCCTTATGCGGCTTGGGGTGTGGTCGTCCTCCCTGGGCGGGCTGCTCCTGGTGTTGCGTCCATTCCGGGTCCCTCTGGCCTGGGGTCGGGTCCCTGCTGGCTCTGGGCTCGGCGGCGGGTGCCCGCCGGCTGCCCGTTCGGCGTGGCACTGGTCGTCTGCTGGGCGTGGGCTTCGGCTCCTCCGCTGGGGTCTCGGGCGGGGAGCTCTCTGGGCCCTCCCCTCGGGGGGTTGGGCGCGGGGGTGTGGGGGGGGATGGGGTGGCGTGGTGCACTGGGTCCTTGGCTCCTTGGGGCTTTCTCGGGTGTGTATGGGGGGGGCGATGGCTGCCTCTCGGCTTGGGATCTTGGGGGCGTTTGGGGGGCTGCTTGGCCGTGGGGTGGTCGCCGGGGGCCCCCAGATTGCCCGCTCTTGCTGCTGGCCTGGCTGCTTCTTCGGGCCCGGGGGCGGCTCGTGGGTTTTGCAGTGGCGGTTCTTGGAAATACATTTGTCATGGATGCACTGGCCTTGGGCTGTGGGATAACACTCATACTGGGCTCAACCACAGACACGTTGTTCCCAAATACCTGTTTTATGGAATTTCCACTCACTTCTTCCTCTGTTCACAGCCACCACCATTATTCCTAAGCCGCACACTGGTCACCAAACTGGCTTGATAACTCAACAATAAGCACAATATACACAACCACAATTTCACATCACATCACTTGAAACCTAACGACTACTCCCCACCCATTCCATATCCTATCTTGTATCCCTCTTCCCTGTTAACTTCCCCACCCCTCTCCAACCCCTCACCTTGGTGTAACACTGCCCTCTCTTTTTACACCCTCCCTTTAATAAAGTATTTCTTACCCTTCCCTAGGGAGAGCTGGTGATGGTCACAATTATGCAATGAAATAAATAAATTTATTTAATTGCAATAACAAAATATGCATTGCTGTTAAAAGATTGCACTTCTTGTAGTGTTAACCTTCAACAGAATGTGCAGACAAGAGAAAAAAAAAAAAAAAAAAAAAAAAAAAAAGGAAACTTCCGTTAGCGAAAAAACGTAAAACGGCACAGAACATTTGTGTGGATGTGAGGGCACGTCCGCGGTGTGTAATGTTCGTAATGTGTGGTCCCAGAAGATCATCAAGATAAATTAAACTGTTCCGTGAAAACCGGTAGCGTTCCCAAAGATACTCCTCAGGAAAATAAAACATATCCTGTCTTGGCCGGAAAAACCTCTCGCGTCGTAAAGCATTTCTAATCATTTGAGCTTCTATGTCAATGGGATTAGCAATGAACGGACAATCCATGACTTCACTTTTGTCCAGGTGGGCGGAGCCAGGTAGAAACCCAGGGTTTCTTTGATAAAATCTGCCAGCAACCAGGTTTAGTTCACGGACAGTGTTGCCATGGAAACATACTCAGAGAAGAACATACCTCGCTTTTTTCCCTCATTTGAGCCTGAACATACTCAGTTTGAACATAACCTGCTTTATGGAATACCACTCTGATATAAAACACACACACACACCTTCAGTTACCTGAGTTATCTTTCCATATATCAGCTATTCTCTGCCCTGGCATCATTACCTAAACAACCAAGCTAAAAGCTAATCCTCAGAGAACGCTGCTTCTTTCCATCCTGTGTTCTAATGTCTGTTCCCTGGAGAACAAACTGGCCTTGAAGATGGATTTAAATGTCAGACAGGAGATGAGGGCGTCAGTGTTTACATAAACATCAATAACAACTGGTGTAACAATGGTGAGCTCGTCTCATGTCACTGCTCTCCTGATGTAGAACTACTGACTATAAAATACAGACATTATCCCTGATCTGTTAGAACGTTTGACAGTCTATAAAACTCCACATGTTTTTCACGTTCTGACTGATTATTACAGCCAATAATTCACACACACACACACACACACACACCTTTTCCTCTCAAAAATCAGGATTTGCTCGTTTGTGTGCTGTTTGTAAACCTGCTGCTTATCTCCAAAATGGAGACTTCTGGGTTGATGACATGGTTGATGATGTGTCATGAAAACCCTCTATAGAAAAAGTTTAAACTTAATTCTGCTCTGAAGTCTGTCTGTCCTCCTCACTGCTGGTTATCCTACTACACTGAGCTAATGCTAATGTGACACGGGCTAGCACCTGCATCCTCAATATTCTAGTAAATCTAATCATGAGAGTTCTGGATTATTGGCACAATATTTAAATCTTACCAGGTATAACTAGAAGTTCTTCTCAAAGAGCAGAAACATTTGCTGTCATCAACCCTAACTTTTATTTCTCCTGTAACCATAGTAACTGAACCTTAATCTCCTGGTTCAGAGCAAATCAAAGAGGGTCAACTATTGTAGACATGAGTCATCTTAGTTCAACCAAAGCCAAATGTTTTCACTGTTTACACTTTAATAAAACTGGATCTTTTCATTCATGTTTACTGGTTAGGGCCAACCTGACATGGAAAGGTCAACATGGAATGGTCTCACAGGTTGGACCTGATCCTGGACCTGATCCTGGATCTGATCCTGGACCTGATCCTGGATCTGATCCTGAATTACAGCAGAGACTGAAACTAAAGCCTGTCGTCCAACTCTTCATTCACAGCCAAGTTCACTTTTTCACTGTTAAAACTTGTTCCACATATTTAAAACATGAGATATAATAAGATATAATCACTTCTTACCTGATGTTTACCAAAGCAGGAAGTAAACATTCTGATATTCTGGTTCCTGTTTGGTGTCAAAATGAATATTTTATCTTTTCCTCTCCATCTTTAATTTAAACAATGACTCACAAACATCATGTATTAGTCAGATAAAGTTGTTGGACCATAAACTAAGACTCCACACCTACAGAAAGACAAGGGTAGACATGACACACTCAGAATAAACTCTGAGATACTTCAGTGGAATGACTTTCTACAGATGAATGGTTCTTTGATGTTCTTCCTCTGCAGGTGTCCACCCCTGTTTAGGTCGTTAGCAGAAAAAGACATTTACCACATGGAACATGCTGCTCTATGTCTTCTTCTGTCCCACTGTGTAAATCATCTGCATTTGAGTATCACTGTGATGACTGACATACTGAAACGTGACCATGTTTTATTATGTCTCTGGTCTGGTGCTTTTCAAGCATTGCTCACAATTCCTTCACGAAGCAAATGGTTCTATATTCATGGAGCAAACTTTAGTTTAAATTACATCTTGTCTATAAAAGCTCTGAGTGCTGGAACCTCTAGAACAACCATTGCTGAACCCCCAACGGTGATTCTAAAGTTACCAGTACTACTATCCCATAATACCAGTACTACTATCCCATAACACCAGTACTACTATCTCATAATACCAGCACTACTATCCCATAATACCAGTACTACTATCTCATAACACCAGTACTACTATCTCATAATACCAGTACTACTATCTCATAACACCAGTACTACTATCTCATAATACCAGTACTACTATCTCATAACACCAGTACTACTATCTCATAATACCAGTACTACTATCCCATAACACCAGTACTACTATCTCATAATACCAGTACTACTATCTCATAACACCAGTACTACGATCTCATAATACCAGTACTACTATCTCATAACACCAGTACTACTATCCCATAATACCAGTACTACTATCTCATAATACCAGTACTACTATCTCATAACACCAGTACTACTATCTCATAATACCAGTACTACTATCTCATAACACCAGTACTACTATCTCATAATACCAGTACTACTATCCCATAACACCAGTACTACTATCTCATAATACCAGTACTACTATCCCATAATACCAGTACTACTATCTCATAATACCAGTACTACTATCCCATAACACCAGTACTACTATCCAATAATACCAGTACTACTATCCCATAACACCAGTACTACTATCCCATAACACCAGTACTACTATCTCATAATACCAGCACTACTATCCCATAATACCAGTACTACTATCCCATAATACCAGTACTACTATCCCATAATACCAGTACTACTATCTCATAATACCAGTACTACTATCCCATAATACCAGTACTACTATCCCATAATACCAGTACTACTATCCCATAATACCAGTACTACTATCCCATAATACCAGTACTACTATCCCATAATACCAGCACTACTATCCCATAATACCAGCACTACTATCCCATAATACCAGTACTACTATCCCATAATACCAGTACTACTATCCCATAATACCAATACTACTATCCTATAATACCAGTACTACTATCCCATAATACCAGTACTACTATCCCATAATACCAGTACTACTATCCCATAATACCAGTACTACTATCCCATAATACCAGTACTACTATCCCATAATACCGGCACTACTATCCCATAATACCAGCACTACTATCCCATAATACCAGCACTACTATCCCATAGTACCAGCACTACTATCCCATAATACCAGTACTACTATCCCATAATACCAGCACTACTATCCCATAATACCAGCACTACTATCCCATAATACCAGCACTACTATCCCATAATACCAGTACTACTATCCTATAATACCAGCACTACTATCCCATAATACCAGTACTACTATCCCATAATACCAGTACTACTATCCCATAATACCAGCACTATAATCCCATAATACCAGCACTACTATCCCATAATACCAGTACTACTATCCCATAATACCAGTACTACTATCCCATAATACCAGTACTACTATCATATCATACCAGTACTACTATCCCATAAAACCAGTACTACTATCCCATAATACCAGCACTACTATCCCATAATACCAGCACTACTATCCCATAATACCAGTACTACTATCCCATAATACCAGTACTACTATCCCATAATACCAGTACTACTATCCCATAATACCAGTACTACTATCCTATAATACCAGTACTACTATCCCATAATACCAGTACTACTATCCTATAATACCAGTACTACTATCCCATAATACCAGTACTACTATCCCATAATACCAGTACTACTATCCTATAATACCAGTACTACTATCCCATAATACCAGTACTACTATCCTATAATACCAGTACTACTATCCCATAATACCAGTACTACTATCCCATAATACCAGTACTACTATCCTATAATACCAGTACTACTATCCCATAATACCAGTACTACTATCCTATAATACCAGTACTACTATCCTATAATACCAGTACTACTATCCCATAATACCAGTACTACTATCTACTTGAGAGAAAATAATCATAAAAGAGGTTAAAAGATAATAATGGGTCAACATTTGTGACATTAGATGAATAAGTGTTGGAAACGGTTTATAAATGCTGAACATGTCTTAAAAGTGGAAAATATTTGCAGAAAAGTCTCTGATATATGTTAGAGAAGTGTCGGAAATGGGAGAAATGTAGCAAATGTACATTAAAAAGAGTAAAAATTTGGCAAGAAAAAGTGATGAAAATAGGTTAAAATATGGCACATTTGGTGTAGTTGCAGAAAAAGGGTTCAGAATTAGGCAAAAATTAAATAAAATTGTTAAACTAAAAAAAATATATATATATATATATATTCTTAGTTTCCTGACTCCTGACCCCCATGGGGGCAGGATGCCAGGTTGAGAACAGGTTGAGAACCCCTGGACTTGACCATTTCACGACATGTCTCAGTCTGTCTGTGTCATTCAGAGGTAAATGTCTGGATCTTACAATGATTATGTTGAAATAAAAAAAGACCTTTTCCTACATGTTGACCTGTTTTTTTTTATAGAGGTTTTAGATCTCGCCACAAAACAAAACATCAAAGCAATGTGTAACCTGAGATCATGGTCTGATGATGAAAGGGTTTTCTGACTCCCTTTCATTAAGGATAATATAAACTTAGTGTCTTTAAGACAGTGCCTTAGTTCCTTATTATTCTTTTATTTTGAAGTGACGTGTCAAAGCAGCAGAAACTCAGTCCTAACCTGATGTGCGTTCCTAAATCTCAGAGCCTTTGTAGTGTCGTGGGTTTTCCTGCGGCACCGCAGGGGGTGGATTCACAGAGTCAGGTGTTTTCCTTTCAAACTTCCTAAATGTGTTTGTTCCTCTCGTCTCTGACTCGATCAGCTCAGACTGCAGCGTACTGAGAACAATGAGTCAGCGTAACGCCTCGGTTTTACTGATGTTTCTGTTCTTCTTTGTTTCTGAAGCATCCTGAACCCTTTCTGTCAGATAAAAGACACGTTTACAATCAGTCATTCCATATAAAACTATTAGTGACTAATCTGAATCAGCAGACAAAGGCTTTATTACACTGAGACCATGAAACTAGGGCTGATACTTTATCGCCTTTCAATAATACACACACAAAAAAAAAAAAAAAAAAATTGCAGTTAATCACTTTGTTTTTTGTTTTGTTTTTCTCACCCTAAACAGCGTGGAACATTTCTCATTTCATGAGTTCCTAGTAAAATATGCTCTTGGCATATTTTGACTTGAAGTTACTTTTATTCAACCATCAGTTTTTTCTTGATTGAAAATGACACAGGTGTTTCCCAGAAGATAATAAGACGATGTACAAGAGACGTCATTGTGGAAAAAAAATAAGATTTGAACAAAAAGTGGCATGTCCAAAATGATTCATACCCTTTGCAAATTGTCAGTGTATGGGAAAATCCAAAGTTCTACACCATTCCAAACAGTCCAAGCTGTTCTAAAACATCCTAATGACCCTGATGTTTAATCAACTCAACAGGTGAAAAACAGCAGCTCTCTGCAGCTGGTTTGTGGACAGTCATGGCTAAGAAGACAAAAGAGCTCAATGAGGACCTGAGGCTGCACACTAATCAGGAAAGGTCTATAAGGCCATATCCACATGTTTCCATGTTCCAGTGGCTACAGTGCAAAGTATTATTAAAAAACACAAGACGTTCCACACTGTGGAAAATCTCAGTGAACGTGGTCGGAAGCCGAAAGTGACACCTGCGCTGGCCTGGAGGAAAGTGGGAGAGGTGGAAAAGAATCCAATAATCACCACCAAGGCCATTCTGGTGAATCTGGGCTCTTCTGGTGGCAACATCTCAAGGCAGACAGTCCAACGGACACTGCACACTACTGAGTTCCATGGACGCAGACCAAGGAGGACGCCACTTCTCCAGTTAAGGCACAAAAGCCCGTTTGGCCTTTGCAAAGGCTCATCTGGACAAAGAAGATGACTTCTGGTCCTCTGTTTTATGGTCAGATGATACAAAAATGAAATTGTTTGGCCACAATGACGAAGCGAAGGAGAAGCTTTCAACCCTAAGAACACTGTCCCCATTGTCAAATATGGTGGTGGAAACCTAATGCTTTGGGGGTGTTTTTCAGCCAATGGACCAGGGAACCTAATCACAGTAAACGGCATCATGAAAGAAGAGCATCAAGAGTCTCAACAACAACATCAGACAGTCTGCAGAGAAACTTGGCCTTGGCCACCAGTGAACATTTCAACATGACTATGACCCAAACATACAGCAAAAGTGGTGAAGAAATGCTTAGCAGACAAAAACATCAGTGTTGCAGTGACTTTAATCCAACTGAAAATATGTGGAGGAAGCTGAAGATCAGGGTGATGGCAAGAAGAGCCTCCAACCTGAAAGAGCTGGAACTCATCACTAAAGATGAATGAGCAAAAATACCAGTGGACACATAAAAAACTGGTCAACAATGATAAGAAGCTTTTGATTGCTGTAATAGCCAATAAAGGCTTTTCTATTAATTATTGAGAAGGGTATGAATCATTTTGGACATGCCACTTTCAGTTCAAATGGAAATAAAAGCCATCGTCTTATTATCTTCTGGGAGACACCGGTGTCATTTTCAATCAAGAAAAAACTTGCTGGTTGAATAAAAGTAGCTTTAATTCAAAATATGCCAGGGGTATGAATCATTTCAGGCTTGACTCTCTATATATATATATATATGTGTGTATGTTTATATAATGACAAGCAGCTCTATCTACAAAAATACATTTGAGGGATTGATTTGTTGCTGAATTGTGAGAGAAGAGTTTTTCTGCTTGTTTTAGTGAAAGTGTTGCTGAACTTCTCAGAGTCACACAGGTGAGTCTGAAAGGCAATTCCACTTGTAAAGTACCTCCTCCTCCTCTCTCAGACCTCTTCTAAACCATATTATTTTCTTCTTACCTTTTTTAAAAGCTACTTGCTTCTTTTCAACAAACTTTCTTCTCCACCATCTCCTCCTAGAACCTCACAATGTCTACGTTCACTTCCTGTTTCTTTTCTTCTAACCTCCTCCACATATCTTCAAAAGGTCTTTTAAAGGTATAATCTCAAGGAAACCTTGGTATTAAAATACTTGTATTAAAACTTTGTATCTGTTAAATCGGTTCATATCTCAGGCTGAACACTGGCAGCTGTTATCTGCTCAAACAATAATAATATACAATAACTTTACTTCATGTAAATACAAGCTCTTCTAGGCAGAGATTTTGTTCAGATCCAGAGCAACCATATCATAGAGAAGCTTCACAGAACCAGTTCCTCTGTAACTAAACAACCATTTATTTGTTGTTTGGAATGAACTTTTCCTATAGTTATATTTGGATTATACATTTGTGCAGATTATATAAGTTATCATATAAAACGATGTGGTCTGTGGACCTTTTGTTTTGTGAGAGAAGGAAGAACGTCCCATCTTTAACGTTTCTTTCTGCACAGAACGCGACACAAAGAATCAGAAACACATTATTTATTCCAGAGGGAAACTACTCCATAAATAATACAAATGAAAAGAATACACACTAAACAAAGAAAGAAAAATAAAACGTACATAATAAAGTCAAAGACTGCTACTTAAATAAGGATAATCAGGAAAAGTGTGGCGTTTTTAATTGATCATAACTATTGATTTATTTGGTCTATTAAGATCATTCACTAATAGCTATATGAGTCTTCACTTTTAAAATACTGTTGTTTTGAATTGGTCATGTGATTAGGATGCACCAACTCCTGTCACATGGATGAGCTCCTCCCCTATGGAGCAGGTCAGTGGGCGGGGTTTAAACCTTAGATAGCAGCCCATAAATCTATTCTATCATCTTTTGTCTGAAAGTCTCCCTGTGCTCTGAGCACTACATTAATACACTTTAGAACCAGTGAATGGATTCAGATTTTCATGGTTTTATGTGTCTGTTCAAAGTGAATGAATAAGTCAACTTGACTGAGACCATCTGCACTCCTACGACTTAGTATATTTGACTGAATTACAAACTTTGTAAAGCATCCAATGAGAGGAAATGAAAGCAGCAAATTAAAAGAAGAATAATGAGTGTGAATGAGATGATGCAGGAGTATCTATGAGTCCAATAGGAACAGGTTCTGAGGGTGGAGACGTTCAGAACGTTACGATATGAATCTTCCAACAAATCACAATTCCATTCAAACCGATTCTTGATTAACAATCAATACTTTTAATAACAAAGGGTTCCAATAAAAACAGATTATTTTGAAGAAAATGCTGCTCTTCAAGGTTGAATGCAGTGATTCTAAAATTATAAACACACAGAAGCAAAGTTTGGATTAAGAAACGTTTATCTTGCTTACGTTAAAAATGTAATATTTCTTTGTCACTAAAAGTAGTTTTGAAAATAAAACAGTCAAATTGTTATGTTCTGTTGGGTGTTTTGTTATTCTGTGTCTTTGTTTATTCTGAGTCTTGTCTGTGTTTCAGGTGGTCCTGCTTGTGGCTCCACCTCCCAGTGATGTCTGTGTGCTTGGTGGGTGATTGATTAGCTCCCTCATGTGTTCACCCAGGTGTGGCCCATTCCTAATCAGGCCTCCTCCACTATATAACTGAGTGCGTGGTCACAGTGTGGTTGTTGGTTCGTCGCTGTTGTCTCCCTCCACGTGTGCTGTCATTCCTGTTCTTGCTTCCTGTTCCTGCTCCCCTGTTTTTTGGATTTGAGTTTAGATTTTGGGATTTTTGCTTTACTATTAAACATGGACTGGTTCCGCGAACGAAATGCCTCTGTCCTGCCTCCATCTCTTCGTGCATTTAGGTCCACACCCACAGCACTCAGTTATATAGTGGAGGAAGCCTGATTACTGGGAGGTGGAGCCACAAGCAGAAACACCTGAAACACAGAGAAGACTCAGAATAAACAAAGACACAGAATAACAAAACACCCAACAGAACATAACACAAATGCTTTAAGTTATGTGGCCACAAAGTTTAACAATTCAGTCACATCCAAAAATAAAAACTCTTACAACAAAAGAAAATGAAATTAATTCTGATTTTATCAATACCAAAAAATAGCAGTATATACTGTATATATATATAAACTGGTATATCATCAGTGAATACAGAATACAAGCAGTCCACTAAGTCTGATCTCCATTCTTTATATTTATAAAGGCGTTCAATACTGATGCACCTTCAACGGATACTTCTAGAAATGTTCATTTCCGGTGGGAGCAGTTTTAAACTGAATCATGTTGTCTTTTCTAATGTTTCTAGTGTGTTCATGTTGTGCAGGTGTTTCAGAGCTGAGGTGTTTGTGAATCACTGATGAGAACATAACGTCCTCAGAGACGTGAGATGATGAGTTACAGGTGTGTGACTTTACTGTTAAAGAGCTGTTAGCGCTCATACATATTATTCATATTCGCGCTAATATAAACATGCTAATGTGTGCCCTCAGACACACTTATGATGCACACACACATTAAAACACAAACAGATGACTCCTCTCACACATACCTTTA
Organism: Gouania willdenowi; assembly: GCF_900634775.1. Lineage (NCBI taxonomy): Eukaryota > Metazoa > Chordata > Actinopteri > Blenniiformes > Gobiesocidae > Gouania > Gouania willdenowi. The sequence goes on from NC_041053.1 coordinate 317,277, forward strand.
CTCAGAAATAAAAGCTGCTGCTCTGATGTCTTCATGAACAAGTCAGCGCTATCATTAGCAGAGTGCTAACAAACAGCACGTCTGAGGATCCAAAATGAAATGCTTTAATAAACATGTTGCGTTCATTTACTCATTGTAGCCCATATGTAATAATATTAATCTGAGATTAGAGCTTTTCTTAGTCAATATTTATCAATCTTATCAGAGATGTGACATCACCAGTGTTTATTTTGACAGAAGATTTTGATTTAATTTTAGTACAAATGTAGCCATCGTGACTATTTCAGTTATAGTGCAGTTTTAGTCAACTTAATGACCTTTAAACTTTAGTCGACTAAATCTGTTACAGATATGTGCTGTCAATCAGAGGAGAATTTAAGTTATTTACAGATTCACAAAGTGTAGATTCTAGGTTTCCTAATGGCATCACACACATAGAAATCAAAGAATATCTGAATAAGTTATGGCTGTTTGAATGTTGTCACTCTATAAAGTACAAATCAGCAGGCTGAGGGGGCGGAGACAAGAGCTGAACATATACATAAACTCAACCCCCCAACAATGACTGTGAATAGCTGTTTTAATGTGATTTATCCACAGTTAATATATTTATGTTTAGTATAGAGGTGATTTTAAGTGTTTAGATATCTTTATCAGATAAGCTGATGTGTTCTAATATATTCTGTTTAACAATCAGTGTAATATTAGATCAATAAAACAAACCCATTCTTTCAACAAAGTCACGTGTCACAAAGTGTGTATTACTGAAAGTGATCAATCACAACAACACAAAGTAAAGAGGAGGGGGGTGGAGAGCTACATCAACACCCACACACCAGCAGATATCAGTAAACACTGTGTGTTCATCGTAGCGGTGGAAGTGTCAGAGAACAAAGCCATCCTTCCTCTATTCTCATGGTGTAGCTCCTCCTCTCATCCTCTATCAACCCTCTACCTCCATTTGCTCCATCATTCAACTCTACTTTATTCATCTGTTCTCAGTCATCTGAGCTTTATGGATCATTGCGTTCATTTTAAATCACTTTTCTTCTCATAACAGCTCAGCTAGCAAAGGAATGATCCTATCTATCTCCTACAGTCTATGGCAGCCCCCATCCCCCCCCCGGGGTCAGCCACTTTTTTTAGTGTTTTGACTGAGTTTAAAAAAATTACAGAATATTTTGTACTATGACAATCTGAAATCTGACACCAGATTCTAAAAGTTTGAAATCTCTACTTTCACCAGAAGTTTTTTTTTTTTTTTTTTGTTTCTGGCTTGTTTTGTTCTCCCATAACCAGCTGTTGAATAGAGCAAGTTTCACACAAATCTTCAGTTTCAGAGGAAAAAGCTGAGAAAACTGGCTTTTTCTGAAATAATCTTTCAGTGACTTTGAAGATCATTTTTATTTATTTTTCTTGCTTTAGTGACACCTATAACACCTCCAAATGTGTTTCCATCTAAAAAATAAAAACACTGAGACCAGGCTTTTCATAGCAAAATTAATATTTTTTGCTATCTGGCTCACAGTTGTATGGTTTGTTTACTGTTTCTGCTGCGTCCAAGTTCCTCCCCCCGTCGTTCTCTACAAACGTAACTTCCTCTTCCTATGCGAGTCGACGCATTTGGATCAGTTTGATGATGGTTCCCCTTACAATCGCGACAATATCAATGATCCACTCAGGTCCAGACATGTTCTGTTTTAGTTTGAGCTTTTTGATACGTCACAATATCGCTCTGTATTTCCACCATTTTCTCCCTCCTCTGCCTCATAAACTAATCTCTCATCTAAAGGTTCACTACTGCCACCTTTAGGCCAATAGTAGGTCACTACATCAACCAACATTACATTACATTTACAGGAGACCTCCGTCACAGTGTCTCCCAGTGATAAAACGCAATTGACGATTTTTCTCGTCAATGGCACTGAATGAGTTAATACGGGAGAAAAAAGTCTTTTTGTCTTTGTCTGAGGTTTTCATGTTTTGTCAGTTTTTAGTCATTATGTGTGTTTTTTTTGTCATTTTCTACATTTTTAATGTCCATTGTGGGTTTTTGGGGTCACTTTCTGTATTTTGGTTGTTTTCTGTATTTTTTCTGTCATTTTGTGTGATTTTGTTAACAGTTTGTGTGTCTTTGGAGCTTTTCTGTAATCTGTTGTTATTTTGTGTGTTTTTGTTGTCATTTTGTGAGGGCTCCGGCGGGCTGGGCGTTGGGGGCCTGATGGGGGGAGGGGGAACTGAAGTTGGCTTAATCTAGAAACCAGTAGACTCAGGAATACTAGTCTGGAAACCAGGAGACTCAGGAACACTAGTCTAGAAACCAGTAGACTCAGGAACACTAGTCTAGAAACCAGTAGACTCAGGAACACTAGTCTAGAAACGAGTAGACTCAGGAACACTAGTCTAGAAACCAGTAGACTCAGGAACACTAGTCTAGAAACCAGTAGACTCAGGAACACTAGTCTAGAAACCAGTAGACTCAGGAACACTAGTCTAGAAACCAGGAGACTCAGGAACACTAGTCTAGAAACCAGTAGACTCAGGAACACTAGTCTAGAAACCAGTAGACTCAGGAACACTAGTCTAGAAACCAGTAGACTCAGGAACACTAGTCTAGAAACCAGGAGACTCAGGAACACTAGTCTAGAAACCAGTAGACTCAGGAACACTAGTCTAGAAACCAGTAGACTCAGGAACACTAGTCTAGAAACCAGTAGACTCAGGAACACTAGTCTAGAAACCAGTAGACTCAGGAACACTAGTCTAGAAACCAGTAGACTCAGGAAGACTAGTCTAGAAACCAGTAGACTCAGGAACACTAGTCTAAAAACCAGTAGACTCAGGAACACTAGTCTAGAAACCAGTAGACTCAGGAAGACTAGTCTAGAAACCAGTAGACTCAGGAACACCAGTCTAGAAACCAGTAGACTCAGGAAGACTAGTCTAGAAACCAGTAGACTCAGGAACACCAGTCTAGAAACCAGGAGACTCAGGAACACTAGTCTAGAAACCAGTAGACTCAGGAACACTAGTCTAGAAACCAGTAGACTCAGGAACACTAGTCTAGAAACCAGTAGACTCAGGAAGACTAGTCTAGAAACCAGTAGACTCAGGAACACTAGTCTAGAAACCAGTAGACTCAGGAAGACTAGTCTAGAAACCAGTAGACTCAGGAACACCAGTCTAGAAACCAGTAGACTCAGGAACACTAGTCTAGAAACCAGTAGACTCAGGAACACTAGTCTAGAAACCAGGAGACTCAGGAACACTAGTCTAGAAACCAGTAGACTCAGGAACACTAGTCTAGAAACCAGTAGACTCAGGAACACTAGTCTAGAAACCAGTAGACTCAGGAACACTAGTCTAGAAACCAGTAGACTCAGGAACACTAGTCTAGAAACCAGGAGACTCAGGAACACTAGTCTAAAAACCAGTAGACTCAGGAACACTAGTCTAGAAACCAGGAGACTCAGGAACACCAGTCTAGAAACCAGTAGACTCAGGAACACTAGTCTAAAAACCAGTAGACTCAGGAACACTAGTCTAGAAACCAGTAGACTCAGGAACACTAGTCTAGAAACCAGTAGACTCAGGAACACTAGTCTAGAAACCAGTAGACTCAGGAACACTAGTCTAGAAACCAGTAGACTCAGGAACACTAGTCTAGAAACCAGGAGACTCAGGAACACTAGTCTAAAAACCAGTAGACTCAGGAACACTAGTCTAGAAACCAGTAGACTCAGGAAGACTAGTCTAGAAACCAGTAGACTCAGGAAGACTAGTCTAGAAACCAGTAGACTCAGGAACACTAGTCTAGAAACCAGTAGACTCAGGAACACTAGTCTAGAAACCAGGAGACTCAGGAACACCAGTCTAGAAACCAGTAGACTCAGGAACACTAGTCTAAAAACCAGTAGACTCAGGAACACTAGTCTAGAAACCAGTAGACTCAGGAAGACTAGTCTAGAAACCAGTAGACTCAGGAAGACTAGTCTAGAAACCAGTAGACTCAGGAACACCAGTCTTGACACTGTAAAAAGTCTGACCCATAGTTGCTTAAAAAAAATTATGGCAACAAAGTCACACGTAATATATTCGAATAGATTTAATTAGAAGGTATTAAATAGATTAAATTAATATAAGAAAAAGCCACAATGTAAATTAACCCAATAATGATTAGTAAATACAAATTAATGTCTATGTGAACTAAACTTACATTTACTAAAAAAAAATTAGTAGCAATTATTCATTATTTGGAAAAATATGATTTAAATGTACTAAATATTTGAAAACAATTAAATTTACCAAATTTTTAGGTGAAATTATTTAAAATTTACTAAATTTTAAAACTCATATTCAACATTTTTTCTAGCATATTGTTATTTAAATGGCCATGACGTCACACACACTAATGTCTTTATTGTTAAGAGTTTTAAAACACATCCATATAAAGTCTGCTGTGATTAAATTACATCACTTATTTCTTTCTATCAATACATATGATTGATTACCTTTTAAAACCATTTTAGATCGATTAATGTCATCAGGAAGGACAACTAGCCGAGCACAGATCAATGTAGTTGGATCATAAGAATATTAATGGATTCATTGATGTAATGGATGAATCATTACCACCTTTTATTTACATAAACCACACACTCACACATGTGTGTTAGCTGGAGTGTAGTGTTGTGTGTTCTTTAAAGAAGTGGTTTTCAAACTGGGGGGCACTAATGGCCTTGATGAACCTTGAGCATTTTTTGCATTTTATTAATAAAGAGCTTTTTTATAAGTGTTTTTTATGAGATTTGAAGGCAGATGGTCCGAATTTAAAAAGGTCAGACTTTATCTTTTCTTTGTGTCGTGATGGTGGGGGCCACAAGAGTTCTTTGTTCATCAAATGGGGGGGGGGGGGGTTCTTAATGTGTTACAGAAAATGATGATGATCATCACCACCACCACCACCATCATTATCATCATCTCATCATCATCATCATCAAATCAAAATGCCTTAAAATGGTTTTAACATAAAAACTGTTTCTCACTAATCCAAGTTTACTGTAACAACCTGGAGAGGAAGAGGATGGAGTCAGAAACATTTTTACTGAAAATTAATAAACAGCACTTCTATCTATCTTTATGTATATGTAAACAATACCAACCAAGTAATGGTATAATGAAAAGTATTAAGTGCTCACTTAAAAACATAAAAATGAAAATAAAATGACAAATTTGCATTATTTTTCCCCTTCTTAAAGTAAACAATGTCCCTTATTGTCATCTAGTTTATTAATGTGGGAACTCATTAAAATCCTCTCTATTCCTCTACTTCAACTAAAATAAAACAAAACAAAAACATGTTAATCCTCCAGTCAGCATCCCTGACCAAAGGCTCTGGTTCAGGATCTGGAGTTGGTCCCCAGGCAGAATATAATGAAATGAAATCCATGATGACAGCAAAGAGCAACACTGTTAGTGTTACGCACACCAGGAAGGAAAGCTGCCAGCGAATCGCTGACTCTGTGAATGTGTAAAAGCATGAGATTATTTATGATATTAATCCATTGAATAATAAACAGACAGTGCTCTGATCAGTTTCCTTTACAGCACACACATTTTTCTATTAAAGTAGACACACACACACACACAGGGTTGAGAGCACTTGTTTCACTGTAGCATTTTCCTGCTGATGCTGTAAGTGTATAAATAAATGACTTCACCCATTCAGAGAAATGCTTCATCAGCTGATTATAGATCAGTCCAGATATAAATCTATATCTTTCCTAAATGATGTCATCAGGAAATGAAAGGATTGCATTTATTGTTAATCTTTCTTTCCTAAACGCAGCTTCAGATCTGCACCAACAAGAATCTAACAACAATGGGCAGGTCGTTTTCTAAGAGAACTGATTGGTCAGGAGGTGGGTTTTAGTACTCGCTAAGATCCTAGCCAGAGCAAAACCTGGTGGCAACCAGGCTAGTCGTTCAGCATAAGTTTCCATGGTGATTTAGCTCTGTAAGAGGTTAGCGAGCGTCGTAGGACAGCACACACTGATTAAATCTTGGAAGTTAGCGCAATAAGAGCTAATCTAGCTTTGTAACATAAGCCCAAAGATACACTGAGGCTTACAGTTTTTTTGGCTTGCTTAAGCACGATTTTCAGAACAGGGCCCGTGTTTTCAAAACACTACACAATTAGCACAACCACACACACAATTAGCAAACTACAGATCCTTTGCATAATTAAACACTCTTGTAAAAACTATACACTTCTTTTTAAAAACCACACTTTGTTACCATATGAAACACACACGTTTCACATTACTGTACTCTGTTTGCACGAGTTACACTCTGCTGTGATAAACCTAAAACACTTTTAGCACTTCTACTTCCCTATGATTACAGTAGGATACTATCAACAAAGTACAAATATTATGTAAATTCACCAAACACTACACAAGACCAATGTTTCAGACTGAAGAAACTCATTTATTTCTCAACACGCCCAAAATGTTGACATGGAGATTCATAATACTGAAACAAAATGTGACAAAAACAAATAAACTAGACATGGTCTCTTTGTCTAGCTGGATCTGGCCAGAGAATTTCATCTACATCACAGACAATGTCGTCATTAGCAAGACACCTTGGAAAGAAACGTCTTGAATGACGAATCCTTGTATTGCTGCTACCTCCATCTGGTCCCAGGCCTCCTCCATGGATTGGATGAGGGGTACCTCAGCCTGGAAATGGAGGTCATATACCTTCCACCGCCAAGCTGAGAAAAACTCTTCTATAAGGTTGAGGAATGGAGAGTATGGTGGAAGATATAAGAATGTGGATGTTGCTGAAACCAGTTCTGAACCAGAGCAAAGCGGTGGAAAGACACATTGTTCTAGACAACAATGTATAGAATATGATCCATTTGATGCTGTTATGTTGTGCAATTGGTCCAAGAATGTAAGTATGAGTGCTGTGTTGTACGGCCCATATGGGCATGGTGGTGGAGGACCCCATTCTGTGTAATGGCTGCACAGAGTGTTATATTACCCCCACGTTGCCCTGGGACATTGACTATAGCCCTGTGGCCAAAGATGTTTCTGCCCCTCCTTCGTGTTCTCGTCAGGTTCTCATCAGGTACATGAACTCATGCTGGATCTCCTCTCCATCCATTTGTAGAACTCTCTGAAGAACAGTATCAGGCAAAATTGTGTAGTTCAGTGTAGATCTAGTATACATATTACAGTAAAAGATTATGAGACAGTATGCATGATCACACTGCTAAAGTGAATACATACAGTACCTCTACATAATCATGCCACAGTCGTTTCATCCTTTCGGAATTGTGCTCGAAAGGCACTGGTTAAATTAGCTTCATTTGAATATGGTTCTTTTTTAGGATGCGTGTCCGTGTTGATGTCCAGACCTGATGTACATTGTTGAATATGGTTATTGATAATGTTAGCTTGGAGCTGATTGAATGTTATTGCATTGTTGGCTAAAACCATGTTTACTATCTCCCTCTCTTGCTGTTCTGTGAACATGGGAGGCCCCTCCCCCTTGTCGTTCCTGACCCTCAATCCTATGTAGAAAAAAAAAAAAGAACAGTTTACAATACAAGTCATTTCACAGGAAAAGGTAACAGAAGTGCTGATAGTGCATATATTACAGTACTGTAAGCAGTTACTGAAACTGTGCAGATGTTTTTGATATGATGATATTTTTACAAAACCTATTTTCCAGTAGAAATGTTCTTATCACACTTGCCACTGTATATGGACTTAGATTTGACTGTACTCACAGTCCAGCCTCCCTCAGCGTCAGGCCACGGATGACAACGTGGTCAACCAGTGTTGCGCAGATCTCGTTTGTCAGATTCGGTTCTCTTTGAGAACCTTCTTGTCTTCCTCTACCTCTGTTGTTGATTTCTTCTTCTTCTTCTTCTTCTTCTTCTTCTTCTTCTTCTTCTCCTTCTCCTTCTCCTCCTCCTCCTCCTCCTCCTCCTCCTCCTCCTCCTCCTCCTCCTCCTCCTCCGACTCTTTCCATTGTACTTGAAGACTGATTAACTCACCTGCTGCTTTTTATAGGGCTTACACACCTGATTAGTGTGTCTACAATTAAACAAACGAGTGTTTTCACACCTGATGACTGTGTTGAACCAATTGATTGGACGATGTGGTAATTTGACAGTCAGTGCTTTGGTATTTCATGATAGATTTTTGTGTAGAATGTATGTTAAGTGTGTTTAGTGTTTTGCAAATCACTGTGTGTAGAGTTTTGCAACAAGTGTGAGGTTGACAATGTGCTTATAGTTGTGCAAATATGGGCTGATGTTTTGCTTCTTGAGTGTAAGGTTTTGCTAATAGTGTACTACTTTTAATTTTAGTGTGGAAGCAATCCAATAAAACTATAATACACAAGGCAAGACACAGGGGGTGCAATCAAGACAGGTGAAACACATTAGGTAATCACAAGCAGGAAAGAAGACGCCAAACTTCAAAATAAAACAGGAAACAGGAACTCAAAAGGAACCAAATGACAGAGACCATAACATTCACTGTACAAACTTGTCAGTTGACTCTCAGATACAAACACAGATCCAGGCTCACAATGACGTAGTCGTCAAAACTGTGCAGACAGTCCTATCACTCCTGATAGCGGTACATCGTGTGGTAGTGTGGACATTGTCAAAAATAGATTCATACATCTAGTAAAAAATACAAATTTAAAAAATTTAAAATATCTCGCTTTTTCAATTAAAATATCTACTCGACTCCAGTGCTTAAGGTTCCACTTACCATTCCACTCCCTTACTCTCCAGATTTTACATAGAAATGTGTCTAATAAATCTAAAACAAAGCTCTTAATTAACAGATTATATTTTAACAAAATAGTGTAAATAAAATTTTTCTCAATAATACCAAATGTGGTGACACATATTTGGGGTGCACCATATTACTGTTGTCCCAACGGTAACATTAGAAAATGCCACACAGGCTCATTTATTAACAAACAGCTGCACAATATCTGACACTTTTGCCTTTTTACCTGTAAGGGACAGCATGTGTGAGTGAGTTCTGTATTTTTATACAAAATACGATATCAAATATATATGTTGATAAATGTGATATTGTAGTTTTCTATGTCACCAAAATGGAATATCGATATCGATATATCGCCCAGCCCTAAACTATAAAACAGCTGTTATGGAGCATACATTATATGTCTGATGAAATACATTAAAAATAGACCAAACTGTATTTAGTGGATTTTATTCCAGAGCTCTGACATGGAAAATGGGTTCAGATGAAAAGGTCTAGTGGGGAGAAAATGGAAAAGTGTCAACACATAGTAACAGAAAATACAAAATGATCAGAAGGGCTGCTATTGGCTAATCACACTGAAGAGGGGGAGGGACACACTTTGTTATGAGATTATCTGTGTGCTGACACTAAGAGAGATTCTCTGTGGGAACAAGACATGTTTGTGAACTTGTCTGAGAGAGAAACATAACACAGCTCTGACATTAGGGGGAGAAATATATACATATATAAGTATCTATATTGATATAAGCTCAGAATTATAATGTGCATATAATTCTACCATTACACAGCCTAAAATAAAACATAAATGTGTATATGAAGCACACATGTTGGTTTAATATAATTACAGTTCATATACAAGTCAACACGTTCCAAATTTATTATTCATTTCAAATAGTTTGTCTTTAAGTTAGACATTTACATTCTATTTTATTATATATTTTATTATAATTTCTCATACTCACTCATGTGATTCTCTGGTATTCACTAATGACTTATTAGACACATTTATTACAGACTTTACATTATTTAACACTTTATAAACAGTGTATATTTGTGGAGCTTGTGATTGGATGATTTTTCATGGTGACTTACGTGGTTCCTTCCTCTGTGGTAGACGTTAAAATATCAGTTATTAATCTAACAGAACGTGTAACTGTGTCACATCCTGATGGTCTTTATGAAGATAAACTCTAGATTTTACAACGTATTTACACCAGTTCTTTGTTTTTTTCACCAGAACGTTTTCATTCATCATCTCTGTTCTGAGTTGTTTACAGGTTTGTTGCCGATGTCAGCACTAATATTGCGAAAACTGCCACTCAGGCCATTTCAGGTGGAAGTTCTCACAAGGCTAGTGATAATGTTCAGTTTAGAGAGACAGAGGAATATTTTAATTTATTTATCTTTTAATTATTATTACATTAACTCATTCAGATTTTCTACCCCCTCAGTTCCAGCCGTTTTTGAGCATTTTGACTGATTTTTAAAGACCCAGAGAATATTTTCTACTATGACTATCTGAAATCTGACACCAGATTATGAAAGATTGAAGCCTCTACTTTCATTAAAAAAAATTGTTTCTGGCTCATTTCATTCTTTTGTAATCAGCCGGTGAATAGAACAAGTTTTACACAAATCTTCAGTTTCAGAGCAAAAAGCTGAGAAAAAAGCCTTTTTTCTAAAAAAAAACCCTGTCAGTGACTTTAAAGCTTTAGTGACAACTCTACCATCTGAACATTGTTTCCTTATATAAAGCAAACAAAAAAAACAAAACACTGAGACCAGGCTTTTGATGGCAAAATTATTATTATTTTGCTGTCTATGTCAGAGTTGAATGGATTTCTTACTGTATTTTGGCGTTCTTCCAAGTTTATCTCCCGTCAGTCTGCACCAGTGGCGGCTGCTGGTCTTTCATGCAGGGGAAGCTCATTTTCTGCCTACTTCAGAAAATGTATCTGTTTATTTAAATGTGAATTCTAGTAGAATTCACATTTTGTTGTCAACAACTATTTGTAGATTATCACACACGCACGCGCGCCCACAAATCCCCGTGAAAAAACGTAAATGACGAGTTATTTTGTCAATGGCACTGAGTGGGTTAAAATACAGGATATTTACGGGAAAATACTAATACGGGATGATGGTGGGAAAGAGGGGTAAAATATGAGAGTTTCCCGGCCAAAACGAGATACTTGACAGGTATGCACCAAAGCCCTTTAACAGATGCACAAAAAGTAATTTTTGTCCTGTCCTGACACTGGAGGTCTGTAGCCAGACCCCTCTCTACATCTCTCACAAACTTTCACTATCAATACTTCCTTCAGCGTATCTTGATCCCTCACTGATTCACCTTTACTATTTATTCTGCTCTTCTATTTCACACTATATACAGTAGAACACATTAGTTAGAATACAATAAATATGAATGTTATATTTAGAAAGATTTGAACACAAAACAAATATACTGAGTGATTACATACAAGTTTATTGCACAAATGATTGTTTTTCCTCTGTCTTATCAAACTATTGGATTCTTTCACTATGTCTAACAAAATAACACAGACGTGACTGAGGGACGCCATGGAAGCATCTATCAAACAAACCACAGCGTTATCAGGACGAGACGTTTAACGTAATCCTCAAAATATTCATTTGGTCTTTGTGTTGATCACTGCAGTAAACCTACACTTCACTTCTGATTATTCTACTGTAAACAATCATTACATAGTGTTGGTGAGGCTGTGACCCTCAGAGGAGGAACTATTTCTATTTGATTTGACCTTCAGACATGACAAATCTCATTTATTACAATGATACACAACATGTGAAATACACATCCACTAATCATATTTATTTACAGACTAAAGCTACAACATGAAGTTAGTAAATGATTCATACTTTAAACATTCATTCATTTTTCTGAATTAAACTCACTGATCAAATGTGTTGTGTGTGGGCGAACAATTCCCCCCACACACACACACACACACACACACACACACACACACACACACACACACACACACACACACACACACACACTGTATACCAGCAGTAATTACAGTGATATTACAGAATAAATGAGTGAGTCTGAAACAGGAAATGATGACATTCCAACATGTGCCAGAACCAGAAATTAGGGGAAAACTCTCTTTTTTCATTTGTCAGTGAATCCTGGAGTGATTGGCAGGTTTTAAATCACACCCACTTCCTGACAAAACTTTGTATTTTACGTGTTTGGAGTTTTTCAGATTGACTGTTACCTCCAAACACACAATGTTGCTTTATACGTCGCCATTTTGGAGGTTTCAGCCAATCAGTGTTCAATCTGAGGTTTAGGTGCTTAATTTGGTGTCATACAGGTTCCTTGGACATTATTCCTAAAACGATCAGGAACATTACGGTGTCATGGCAACCATTAGATAACTTTAACCTCATCAAACCATTTAGAGATTGTGTGTGTGTGTGTGTGCGTGTGCGTGTGTGTGTGTGTGTGTGTGTGTGTGTGTGTGCGTGTGTATGTGTGTGTGTGTGTGTGTGTGTGTGTGTGTGTGTGTGTGTGTGTGTGTGTAGCATTAATTAGCTGAGGTAATGGGCTGAATAATGGCGTTGTTTCTATGAACATCTGGATTTGGAGCTGCTCGCTCTGCTCTGTGGTCTCTTTGTGTGTGTGTGTGTGTGTGTGTGCGTGTGTGTGTGTGTGTGTGTGTGTGTGTGTGTGTGTGTGTGTTGCACTGGTACCAGTTAAACCAGTGGTTGTTTTGTTTACTCCAGTGCTTTTCCGTAACCGTTTCACCATCTGTCCTGGGTAGCCTGGAGTCGTCCCTCCTCTGTTCCAGCTGCTGTCACTGATGTGGACCATGAAGCATCAGTGACTCTAAAGCTGTTGATGTTTTTGCTGCTCAGTGCAGGTTCTCCATGGGTTCAAACAACAGATACTGTTAAAAACCTTCATTAGTGTTTGCTGAGTCATGCATTCAAATATGTACGTTATATGAGGCTTTGTGAGATATTAAAGATGGTTTGATTTTCTGCAATATTTAAGTGTGATAAATATGAAAAATGAAGAGGTTAAATACTTTTTCAGGTCTCTGTATGTGATATTAATTGATCACTTCCTTTAAAAACATCTGCTCTGACCCAGGTTGACCTCCTAACTCACATGTTTCATATTCAGAAACAAACTGTTTCCATTAGCAGCAGATTTATATTCATCCTAAAATATGGCTTTAAAAATTCACCTAAAATAATGTTGAGCATGCTTTTGCATATCTCATCATTTTTAGCACAAATTTAAAGTTTGCAGTCAAACAATAATCTATGTTATACGAGACAAGGTTATTCATAGGATTTGTGATCATTTTTGATCCATTAAACACCAAAACGTTTCTTGCTAAACAAAGGCGTGTTTGACAAGAGCAGCTTCATCATTTTACTTTGAAAGAGCATTTCCTCTGCTCGGCCAGAGAAAACATAAAAACATGACAAAAGATCAAATGCATTTTGTGTTTCTGTAGAAGTCAATGTGTTTGTGCTTTTATCTTCTCTTATCTTTATCCACAATCCCAGACCTTCTCTGTAGGAACATAAGAAATGTTTCACAGTCAGGTTTCACACTAATCTGACTGTGAAACCCCTTTATTACTATATATATATATATATATATATAGTAACAGCACCATCAGTGGACAACCTTAGTGTGATATCCATCTTATTAACGGAGCTTGAAAGGAATATAATCTTTATAGATGGAGATAATTCCCACCCTGAGGAAGTGGCCTTTGTGAAAATCAGCTGATAATGAATCCAGCTGCTCACGGAGGACGAACACCTCCTGTTTGAATAGATGTGAAGATATGAGGTGGAATCAAAAACACTAAGAAGTAATAATCACCATCATTCTTCACAAACTAATCAGTTGTTACATTTCCTCTGAGGAAAAACATATTATTTTCTCTCCTTTATTAAACTATTGACCTCCTGATGTCCACAACCTTTCCTTTTAATTCATAAAGATGGAATAATACAAGGACTCTCACAAAAATCACCAACCTGTGGTTACCTTGACTAAGACAATATGTGACAACATGAAGTAATCTAGATATGACTATTTTAAAATCACAGATAGTTTTAAACCGTAATACACAGTGTACGATTTCATTAATGATTTTAAACTGAAACATGTCCAGACTGTGTACAACACCATAGCGTTTGGTCTGATGGTCCTCCTCCTTTGGTCTGATGGTCCTCCTCCTTTGGTCTGATAGTCTAACTCGTTTGGTCTGATAGTCTAACTCGTTTGGTCTGATGGTCCTCCTCCTTTGGTCTGATGGTCCTCCTCCTTTGGTCTGATAGTCTAACTCGTTTGGTCTGATAGTCTAACTCGTTTGGTCTGATAGTCCTCCTTTGGTCTGATGGTCTAACTCGTTTGGTCTGATAGTCTAACTCGTTTGGTCTGATAGTCCTCTCTGTTTGGTTAGTGTGAACATAAACCAAGTCTGGAGTGGATCAAACAGGAGAATTCTAGAATGATTGTTTCTGTGGGTCTCAGAGCATTTCCAATCAAAGTCTAAAGTGATTAGGTTCACAGTGAACACAACAAACACAGGAAGTATCAGAGATGATGTAGAGCGCACGGCATTGTGGGTGATCAGGAGAACCGGTAAGGACCCAAACCAGGGCTTTAAAACCAGGAAAAGCAGGAGAACTTGTTGCTGTTCCATTGTTGGTGAAGAACAAATGAAGAAGGAAGAAGTGTGTGAGCACTCTACAGTGCTGGCTTTGACCCATTGATGAGAACCTCGACTTCAGGTTTCTATTTCTCTACTTTATTTATATAGCATGAATTACAACAAAGTCATCTCAGTGCGCTTAACAAAATATAAAGTATGTGGTAAGAAAAAGAACCCAACAAGATCCACATGAACAAGCATTTAGCGACTTTTTTATAGGAAGAAATCTCCAGTGGAACCAGGTTCAGAGGTGGAGAACATCCTGTTTGACTGGTTGGGGCTCGTGAACAGAAGGACAAACATTATAGGATAGAAGAATAGTCCAGAGTGTCCCAGACTAGTTGAGACGTGAACCATTGATCATTCTCTGAGCGTCTGAGTGTTTCTCTGCCTCGAGAAGTTTCTACTCCAGGAACATCAAGATTTCATGGATTTGTGAGTGAGAAACACAAATGAAAAGATTGCAACATAAAAACTTCCTGTGTTCAGTTTTTACCTTAAAGATTAGAATGTGTAGAGATAAGTTTGTGCATCTTGGAGTTTCCCTGAAACCTTATAGTTCCAGGTAAAGGTAATACTACTGGTTTTATATACAGTGGTGTTTGCTTCATAGGTCTTGGGTTCAAGCCCCAGGGTGGGTGCTTGGGTTCTATCTGTGTGGAGTTCACATGTTCTCCTTGTGCTTTCATGGGTTTTCTGTCAGCATTCTGGTTCCTTCCCACCATCAAAAACTAGTATGTTACGTAAATTAAAGTCTCTAAATTCAAGGATTTTTAATTGTCTGAATAACATGTACAAAACAAAATAACGTCCCCAAGTTCCTCGTTGAATAAAATAGCTATAAATATACTGAAAATTAATTAGTAGAAGGTCCTCTACTCAACCCCAAGATGAATAAAAGTTACTTTCTCGCTCAGGAGGCAGCAGTAAACCAAACAGTTATTACAGTTGAACTCTAAAAAGTATAGAAGAGACTGAAACCTTTGTCACACAACAAGTCGATATATTCATGAATATCTGTAGTTTTATGGAAATCAGTGTAGTGGCTTTTAGAAACAGTGTCACAGTTTGAACTCTGACTAAAAATACCAAAGCCTGTAATCAAACTCACAGAGTTCGGTTCCTACTAAAGACAAAGGTATTTACTGTAGATGTGAATTACATTAAAACTGTTAAATCAGCTATTGATGGCCATTGTGTCAAATATTCTTTGATTTTTATGTGTATAACATCATTGGAATGCTTAAAAACCACACTTTCAGAACCTGTAAATGACTAAAAACGTCCCGGTCGATGTTGATATTAATGCCTCATTAATCAGGTACCATTTATTATTCAACTGTTTAAACTTGGATGTGAAAAAGAGGATTTTCTACAGCTAACATTAGTTTACTTTAACACTTTCCAGGGTATTTAAAATGTCTGAAATCAAGCATTATACTGCAGTAGCAGTTAATTATGGTGTGATTAAACAGGACAGATATAGTAATGTGAGGATTTAAACAGTGAATTAGATTCCCTTTAAGGAAACATTTCAACATACAGTATCTAGCAGGATGAAAGCCTATGTTTTTTCAAATGTCTTTGCATCTGTTGTTTGTTTTAAGATTGCAGCTTATAATTATATATTATATATTATAATGTAATTTTCTCTGCATCCCTAATGGCACACACAGAATAAGCCCTGTGGCTTTCACAGACTATTTCCTGAAATACAGTTTCTTAGCAAACACTTGTCACCAGTGACGTGCAGTCAGCGTAGGCCATGTAGGCAGTCCCTACCCAAGGATGAATTGATATTTTGATTATTTGTTTTAATTATAATATGATCATAAATTATTTATTTTTCTATTTCTGAACAGTACCTATAAGTTTGAAAGTGTCATCATTTTGTGCTTTTCATAGCCCAAATGACTAAACATCACTATTTCCTGGTACGGCAGAGACGCTGCACAGTCTCACTCCACTGTAAGGCAGGAGGAGGAGCCAGGAGGAGGCCACACCCTCTCTCAAAGGCACATTGCTGCTCTGCCTCTGGCCCCATAGCGTGTTTTTATGTGTTTACGCATGCACAGTCAGTTCCCAAAGATGAAAACCATTTACGTGAAAAGGCAGCGTAGAGAGCTGCCTTTGGATGTAACCATGCTATACAAAATGCTATACGTTGAGGCAGGTTGAAATGTCCAAAAAGTCAGATGTGAATTTAGCTGTAGGGGAGTCAATATGGATGTTGAAGTCACCAAGGAGAAGAATGGATGGGCGGGGCGGTAGATGACAGCAGCAGTGAGTGATTGGGAACAAGGAAGTCTAAAAGCCAGGTGTTCAAAAGAAGATACAGCTGGGATGGAGATGGGGTGGAGGGAGATGTTGCTGCGGTAGATGACTGTGATGCCATCTCCTTGCCACTCCAGAGTACAGGCCGGCCAGTAATCCGCTGCTCGAGCAGAATACAGTGGGGTTGGGCCGTAGACAGCCCCGGGAGCAATATTGATGTGTTCACGGCAGAGTCACACCGTGACAGGCGGCAGATGAGGGCGACCAGGCAAAGACACTGTCCAGATCTTGAGGCAGGATCCAGTACCACCAGTACCAGGAGAAATTGGTACGTAAAACCATTCAATTCAAACAAACTTTTGCTTTTTTGTCCGGAGTGAGAAGCCCCAGCCAAAACATACCAGCGTCCTCTCACTTCTGACAACTCACAACTCTCCAGTTCTTATAAAGAATAAGTGACTTTATTTACACAAAGTAAAAATAAATTTACAAACCAACTAAATATATATTAACATTTGCTTAAAAAATGATTGTGTTTTCTATTAGAAAGGGCCAAAGTCTGCCTCTATCTGCTCCAGAATCAACACCAGTCCAACCAGTTCATCATGAGGTGGAGGTTATGGACCATTTTCCTGCATAGAAGCATTAAAAATAATATTTTAATTTATTATTTATTTCTCCACAATAAGAAAATACAAAAAACAAACAACACTCAATTGTGTAATTATTAAGCCAAAAGTGTGTAGGTTGTAGCAAAGCTTATACAAACCTAACCTTTCATAATAAAACTAAACAAGGCTCTCTAGATAATATCACACTAAAAATTATTTAGCTTATATTACTATTTTCACAATATATATTATACACAAGTTTTATATATACAGTTTATCTATTCACATCAAACATACAGTATATACATACATACACATGAATGTATATATGACATGTACTTAATATTAAACTAATTCATCTTTACAACACAAATTTCATCAATTAAATTTAGAGGGGCACTTTATAAATGAATAAAAACCTTGTTTGTTACTTTAATTAATATACTTTATACCATTATATACATATATATTATTGCTGTTCTAGGTAAAACTGTTGCTCTTCTTTCTTATACTTACTAACGACATATGATTTAAAAAGCTTTTAAAACTGGTTTATGTTGGTGCTTTGTTTTATTTCATCCTCCAGGCAGTTCCATAATTTAACCCCTGATATTGTTATTCTCATCCTTTTCACTGTTGTTCTAACATATTTCATCTTGAATTAAATTATTTCCCCTTTTCTCTCTAAAAATCTTTTCTGCAACACTTTTGGAAGAAAACCTTTACTTTATAAATCATTTGATGAGATCTGGAGTTTTAAATCTGGAGTTTTTATGAATAATCTGTGTGTGTTTTCTGTATTCTGTGTTATTTATCAGTCTGATGGATCTTTTTTGCATTATGAATAATGGTTGGATGTTTGTCATGTATGTATTTCCCCAAACTTCTAGACAGTAACTCAAATATGGTAAAACAAGTGTACAATAGATAGGGTGCAGTGCTATTTGATTAAGAAGGAGGTTGATTGTTTTGTCCAGAAATAGAAAATAATATTAGTTCTTAATAATAGTTTCATTCATCCATAAACAAATATACATTTAAGTAAATGGTGTATAATGTTATTTCAGAATGAACCAACAGATAATATTGATCATGTTGATATTTGCATAGAATGAATGAATCTAACTGGATTTGTTCTGAGATGAAGATGAGCTGAGATACAGATGAACCTTTAAATCTAACTCTGAAATGATCAGAAACGTTGTTTCCACATTAATATTATTACATAATCATTGTGTAACAATAAGATAAGTTCTGAATCCAGATCAATGATATATTACTGCTGCTTTCAGGAATATTAAAGTATTATGGTTTCCTAGCTAACCAGCGGCTAACTGGCTAGCCCGCACCACGTTAGACGTAACGTTCATAATATTGATGAGGGAATATTGTAGCAAGCGTATCATAGTAGGCTAACAACAGGATGAAATAAAACTTACCAGGATTAGTAACAGTTCTACAGGACGAGCTCCAACGTGGCTGTAGTTCTGTTCGGTCCGCGGGGCTCCGCCCACTTCCCCTGAATCTCTTCAGACACCCACAGAACCAGGAAACAATGTTCTCCTTCTCTGACCACTGCTCTGTCTCCTTTCACTCACTTTGGACTCACTTTTATTTTTTATTTATTTTTTGTCGGATTTGTGCAAACATGACCAGCCACTCGCCAGCTTAAAAAATATCTGCTTTTTGTTTTTGGAGGACCGTCGATAACCCTGCCTAGCACCCGCCCACTTCAGAGCTGAGCTGTAGCCCGGCAGCTGTTTGGGGCCAGCGTAGCTCTGGTTCTTGGCTCTGAGAGCTGCGCAAGCTCCAATTTAGCTCCAGCTCCTGCCTGGTGGAAAAGCGGTATGAGGCTGATCTGAGTTGTTGTCATTTTTTCCGTGTGTCTGTGATTCCAACACAAACAACGGATGTGCTACCGTGTCATGAGATATATCTTGTTGGTAGAGTATGGAGGCTATATTAAATAATTGTTTATGCTTCTTTAATGGTGTTTATGATGTTGATATTGTTAGATTAACACTTGCCAACAGAAACATATGAAATTGTCATTGGTGTTGACATTGGTGGTCTCAATTTACAACGCCCTGCCTACCGAACCCTAGTGCTCACGGCACGTCACTGCTTGTCACTTGTAACAGGTTAAATCAAATGTTTTCAAAAAGTCTTTTTTGTGATCATTGTGTTTAACTATTTACCATTTTTCATGCTACATACAGATACAATAGCTCTAGAATTAGAGAGGACGGGTACAGACGCTGATGATCTTTGTCTCAAGCCATTTGGTCACAGAATCAGCATGTTATGAGACTCTACTTTTATGTGGCCACAAATGCACTCATCTTGTAAATTTTTCAAATACGTCATAGCTGAGAGAACAAAGACTTTACATAACAGTGAGGTGCAGCAGGAGGTGGCGGCTATTGAGTCCGACTGGATCATGTTCTGAAGGCAACACCCGAACCGGCATAAAACTGAAGAAGGAGTCTTATGATTTCTTCTTTAACTGTGGGACTCCGGTGGCAGCAGACAGAGACCAACGGGCCTAGCGGAGCGGAGCCAGGGAGGCAAAAATCCGGGCATGGGATGGATTTGGTGAGACCATTAGGAAAGAATGGTGCTCCTTGGTGGCAGGGCCCTGGGGTCCAATTAGATCCTCCTGGAGGTCAGTGTGTGTTCCAACAATAAAGGATCACATGCCTCAGCCTCCCTGGTAAGGTCTATTCAGGGGTACTGGAGAGGAGGGTCTGCCTGATAGTCAAACCTTGGATGCAGAAGGAGCAATGCAAGTTTTCCTTAAGGTCGTGGAACTGTGGACCAGCTACACCATCGGCAGGTCCTTGAGGATTCATCAGAGTTTGCCCAATCAGTCCACATGTGTTTGGTGGACTCCTCAGGGATTCCTGTGGGGGATTCTCCGGGTATATGAGGTACGAGACCCTGATACGGGCCATCTGTTTGCTTTATGATCAGAATCATAGTACAGTGAATGTTGGAGTCGTCCAGGACTGCCCTTTGTCACAGATTTTGTTCATACTTTTTATGGACTTAATTTCTAGGCACAGCGTTGAGGGTCCAGTTTGGTGGCCTCAAGATTGGGTCACTGCATTTTGCAGATAATGTGGTCCTGTTGGCTCATCAGGCCATGACCTTCAGCTCTCACTGGATCATTTCACAGCAGAGTGTGTCAGCACCTCCAAATTCCTAGAGTGCCTTTTGCCCCAAGTGAAGGAGTGGAAGTACCTCGGGGTCTTGTTCACGAGTGAGTGAAAGATGGAGCAGGAGGTGGACAAGTGGATTGGTGTGGACTCTGCACAGATCTTACCCTCACCTATGGTCATGAGCTTTGGGTCATGACTCAAAGAACAAGATCACATGTACAAGCAGCCGAAATCAGCATCCTCTGTTTGGTGGCTGGTTAGGTGAGAAACTTGAGAGGAGCTCGGAGTAGAGCCGCTGCTCCTCCGCATTGAGGAGAGCCAGTGTGACTGTTTGTCTTGATCTGTATGAGTTAAGTGCTATTGTTGTAGAGTTAGAGTGGACAGAGTATATATATATATATATATATATAGTCCTGGTTATGAAAAAGTTTAATCAGTGTGGGAGCGACAGGCAGAACATTCAATGTCTACAAAATGTCCAGCGTCACATCTGCACCATCCATCATAAAAATAGAGACTGAGAAATATGTACAGTGATGCTAATCCACCCACAATAAACCATGTATTCATTAGACTTCCTGAGTAAGCTTGATGTCAAACATGCCTGGGTTAAATTAGTGGGATGATATGCCCTGCAGTCAAGGATATGTAAAGTATTTTATATTTCAAGCTGTGTCTTGCATCGTTTTAAATGAGGATTAAAGATACCACAGTTTAAATCATTCCTATTTTAGCTTCTTCTTCTTCTTCTTCTTCTTCTTCAGTAATGACAGTTTCTGGGAGCTTTTACGCTATTGTAATAGTTAAGTTCACATTGGATGGTAGATAGATTGAGTATGTGAAAAATACCAGGATGTATACAGTGACGTGCTGTCAGCATAGGCAAGGTAGGCAGTGCCTACCTAAGGGTGAATTGATATTTTGATTATTTGTTTTAATTATAATATAATTATAAATTATTTATTTTTCCATTTCTGATAGCTTACAATATGACTAAAATGACTAAACATCGCTTTTCCTGGTACGTCAAAGAGAGACGCTGCACAGTCTCACTCCGCTGTAAGGCAAGAGGAGGCCACACCCCCTCTCAAAAGCACATTGCTGCTCTGCCTCTGTTCCCATAGCGTGTTTTTATGTGTTTGTGCATGCTCAGTCAGTTCCCCAAGATGAAAATTATTTACATAAAAAGGCAGTTCTCTACACTGCCTTTGGATGTAACCGTGCTATGCTAAATGCTATACGTAAGTTCAGAGTGCATTAGTGAATTGATAGAGCGTGACCGCTGCTGCTACGTTCTCTAGCTAGTGGGCGGGATAACACTATAGTCAGGATGACAGCGCTAGAGACGATGAAGAAACTTTGTTTTGAGGAAAAACAACAGCTTTTAAAAGATGGAGACCAACACCTGAGCTACCAGACCTTCAGCTAAGGTAAAGTCAGAACATTGTTGGTACTTTCTACAGTGAATGGAACAAAAGGAAGGATTGACTTTGTGGATGCTCCTCACTGAGGCTGTTCTGAGTTGTTGTTGTTGTCTTTTTCTCCGTGTTTCTGTGTTTCCAACACAAACAACGGATGTGCTGTCGTGTCATGAGATAAATCTTCTTGGGAGAGTATGGAGGCTATATTAAATAATAACGGCAGGTCACTGGATGTATAATATATATGGACATTTTTAAGTATGCATGGTGGGCACACTAGTCATACTCAACCGACCCATGATGCATTGGGAGATGAGTGTAAAATGGCCCTGAGACCATCTTCAAGCTAAAAATCAAACATCTCCTTTTCAAAATAAAAGCTTTGCTTCTTCTCTTAGTTGTAAATAGGGCTCTTATGTTGAACTTAACAGGAAGTTTAGTCAGTAGCAAAGTGGAAGGTTTCTGAAAATGTGTGAAATGTGTGAATGAAATGTGTCTACTTGAGTTTTATGGATCAAATGATGGAGAATCCACAGAGATATTTAGCCTCAGTGTGCTTCAGGTTTTTAATGCTGGAGGTTCCAAATGCATCTTGGAAAACTTGGAAGTATACTTCAGTGGGAACGCTCATCATCATACTCATAGTATGTATTAGACAGTATATACTCATTGAGTTTGTAGTGTAGTACGTTAGTGTGACCTTTACGTACAACACAGACAAAGACACCGTACGACCTCCACAAGTCAGACTCCAGTCCATGAAGGCTCCACCCCCAAAATGCTCTGTTTCTAGAATGTTGGAAGATAAATCAAAGATCTTGAAAGAAGTTCTTGTTTTCTGTCCTTCAGAATCAACTCATGATCCTTCCTGGGCTGCAGAGAAAGTGGATTTCCAATGGATCACTGATCTATTGTGGTGAAATAACTGCAGCACTCAGTTATTTTTCAGGTAATCCAGACAGATTCTAAATTTGTAGGAGTCTAGAGTGCACAACAACATAGGACACTTACACGGATTTGGGAAAATTAATTTGCATTTATTTACAACTTTTATGTTTTACCTGTGCACCATGTATAACAAAAATAGAGCATGCTTGAGAAAATAATCAAATAAACTTCTGTCACGGCAAATTTGCGGTTGACCTCATTTGGAGACATGATTTATTGCTCTGGTTGAGTGATGGAGTCCAGGCGAGGCATTGATGATTTTATAAAAAAGGTTTATTATAAAACTAAGTAAAAAAGAGTTCAAAGATGGACAAAATTAGTGACCGCCCGGGCGGACGTCCGATGATCAAGTGGCCCACAGTTCTAACTCATCACGAATATTCCCCCTCAGTCCCCCTCCCTCCTCCCCCCGGGAGATAAAGAGGACAGGGTGGAGGTGATAGAAGAGGGTGAAAAAAGACAGTTTCTTCTTTGGGTCAAAACAACCAGTTCTCTGGTATCTCCTGATTGTCGTGAGTGTTGGAGGTGTGTGCGTGTATGGTGTTTGTGTGTATGAATGGATGTGTATTGGGTGTGTATGTGTGACTGTGTGTGTGTGTGTAGGCATGTGACTGTGTGATACCTCCGTGTCTGAGAGATAAGATGTGTTTTGGGAAGCTGACCTCGAGAAGAAAGCAGAAAACATGAGACAGCAGAAATGAAAAGTCTCAACTTAAAGCCTTCAAAAGAATAAGGTCTGTGAGTAAATATGTTAATAAACATAACTAACAATTTTGGCCTTGACACTTCCACAAAACCCCACAAAAATTAACTCCAGTCATTGAGTTTTTATTTGCTCTCTGAGTGTTTGTTTCAGTCTCTGAATATTCGTCTCAGTTTTTGGTGTGTGTAATTGTGACCAGTCGGGTCACAAATACCAGATAGTTTTGATTCAGGCTTCGGCTCGTCATCCAGATCTGAAAATCCTGGTTCTTTTTCTTGAATCCTGGAAACAGGTCAGAACGATACAGCTTAAACTACAGTATGTCCTATAATAACTATAAAATTATTAAATATCTCCTGTTGTACAACAATATAACTTTCTAGTCATTACTAAATTATAAACCAATTTACAATGGATTACATTTAGTAACAATAATAATTATTCTATTTTCAACAGTGTGTAGTAAATACTCAAAATAACACCAAAGCATCATTTAAGTGTATACAAATAAACATCTCTCTTAAAAAATATCAAAAACATTAAAAAACAAGAAGAGACGTTTTCTTTGAAGTAGATAAATCAGTTTTTCAGGAACTTCTGTTGGACCAAATTTCTTTTTTCTTTACAAACAGCTTTATCTCCACTAAAAGATTGCTAGTGATTATAAATGATACTAATGTGGAACATGTAACCCCAGTGTTAAAATGTGATTAAAAAGGTAAATATTGACACCACTGTGATTAAAAACCCTAATTTCATGATGGGAATAAATATTGCTAAAAGTATTGTGGCAGTCATGGGGAGGAAGCCGGCTGCAAGGGATTGTGGGAAGTGCACAGTGGTGTTTTGTTTGGCACTTTAAAGTGGAATTGTACACTTTGTTAGCCCGTGTTCTGAAGTGGCTGTTAAATATAAGTTGTGTCTTTGTTTTGTGTAATGAAAAAGGGTAAAGATAGTTGTGTTTACACCATGAATCAGGTCTGTGTGTGCAGCAGTGACCCTGTGTGCTGTGCATGTGAAGGGGCGTTATTAAAATAGCACCACCCTCAGTCTTGGGTAGTGTTGTGTTCAAGACCAACTATCCAAGACCACAATGCACCAGGACCAAGACCATAAACATTTTTTTTGTTTAAAAAAATATATAAATAAATAAACATATGACAAGGTTTGACAGTTAAATAACATTCTCTCTTTAATTTTAGTTTATTTTAAATACATTTGATGGAGAACAAAGGTGCCTGCAAAAGATGAACTAAAATATTAAAACTACTACTGATAAATTCACAATTATTCTACATATTTGAAAACAAGATTTTTATGTCAGCTGAATGTACAGTAAGTTTTTAAAAGCATTTCTGCCAAGAAATAACATAATGAAACTAAATAAAACAAACTCAAACCCTGGAACAGTCATGTGACAAATCAATCAATAGTTCTTGTTGAGAAAGATTATTATTATTCTGGATACAGTGGAAACAGAAACTATAAAAAATAGTTATATTTTCAACCTGTTTATATTGTGGGGAAAACATTATATACAAATATGTAATTGGAGTCTAAAGACACAAAAAACACAACTTTAAAAGTTATTTGACTCATTCTGCGTCTTGCGGCGAGGATGCGCTGGTGACGACATAATCCAAGATGGCGGCAGCCCGGACTACAGCTGACATTATGTAATAAAAGCCTTAAAAGACATGGATATAATGAAAAGAGTGGATGGACAGAGACATAAACATACAGACTTTAACACACACACACACACACACGCACACGCACACGCACACGCACACGCGCGCTTTGTGTGTGTATCAGGAGGAAGAGGCTAATCCTGCTTCATTTACACAAACAATCCAACAATGAACCGTTTAACACCAGGGAAGGAGAATCTGTTGGACGCAGACACTGGATCATAATTCTCTCAGTTATCAGTGAAAAGAGCAGCTTAAGATATTAACGTCACACCAAATCTTATCAACTTGTTCTGAAAATGAAATGACTGATCATGTAGCCAAGTCAGTGGTCATTGCTAAATGTGCTTAACCAGGATTTCTTTTTTTAACTTTATACTTGCTTTGAAAATGTAAAGTCATATTTTACCCTTGAAAGTAGAAATAAATAAAGAATATAATGAGGAAACATTGTCAGCAGGATTCAAAATATTATTTATAGTTAACCATAATTTAATAAACCTCTGCATTGAATATAAACCAACAAATATTGCCTCAGACAGTTTATCATCAACACTACAGTAATGAAACATTTTCTGCTTCATCAGATCAAAACAACATGTGAGATACAAAAGTTCATTGTTTTTTTAACTGCTAATATCTTCCTGTCGGCAAAACAAACTTTATTACTGTCATTTCTGAACTATAAGTCGCTACTTTTTTCTCACGCTTTGAACCCTGAGGCTTAAACAATGACGCGGCTAAATCGTGGATTTTTCCCGGTTTTATAAGCTTCAAGCTGCCACAAAATTGAGCTCTGTCACATTAGACCAGGTGGAACAATGAAACTGTGAACATTAAATAGTTTTTCACTGAACACATTTCAGTGACCACAGTTCTTCAAACTCCTGCAGGTTGTCACATGACTTAAAACAAAGAAAATGAACCTTACTCTGATCATTCTCTTAAAAATAATGACCACATCATCATCTCCACATCCATTGACCTTATTCCTCCTACTGAGATACACGGCCATTTTGTCCTGTCCCTGTTCATCAACCAGCCTCATCTTTTCTTCTTTTTACCCGTTTGATCCCTAGAATAAACAAATGTGTGTTAAAAGTGAAGCCAAACAACAAAGAAATCTAAGACATCAAACAAAAAAAAACCAGCTGAAGAAAACAATGGTTTCTCTGTGGGAGCAGAACGGGCACAGATTAGACACCGTGGGGTTAAGAACTGATAGAAAATAGTTGACTGTAACCTCACTATGCAGAATTCACCACTGCAGGGCCCCTCCCCTTTTTGTCAGTGAGGTTTGTACAGAGTTCTCCACTCAGGTTTTTAGGAGCCACTCAGGGCTAAGTGTGATCTCCAAGGTGATCTCCACTCAACTACTTAGTTTTACCTGCTTTAACACTTTAACAGACCGGTAATAAAACTCCCTCAGGTTTTCCTAAACAAATGCCCACAGAGTTCCTCAGTCTTAAAAGTTCCCTGTGATGTTTCATTTTTAGCATCATCTCACACTCTGGGAAGGTATCTGTGGAGACACTTAGTCTCTTACTGTGACCTGCAAAGAGCCGCAGCTCAGATTCCACAACATTGAAAGAAAGAAAAAAAGTCAAACCTGTTGATGATGCAATATTATTAATTCTGTCTGCGAGAAACAAGCTGGGGTTTGAAGAAAGATTCATCAATAATTTTAAATGTACAGTTTATTGTGTTGAGTGTTAAGTCTGTGCAGAGTCACACACATCCACAGTGGTCTACAGTATATAAAATAATGTGTATTAGTCTATATAAAATAATGTGTATTGGTCTATATAAAATAATGTGTATTGGTCTATATAAAATAATGTGTATTGGTCTATATAAAATAATGTGTATTGGTCTATATAAAATATTATGTATTGGTCTATATAAAATAATGTGCATTGGTCTATATAAAATAATGTGTATTGGTCTATATAAAATAATGTGTATTGGTCTATATAAAATAATGTGTATTGGTCTATATAAAATAATGTGTATTGGTCTATATAAAATAATGTGCATTGGTCTATATAAAATAATATGTATTGGTCTATATAAAATAATGTGTATTAGTCTATATAAAATAATGTGTATTAGTCTATATAAAATAATGTGTATTGGTCTATATAAAATAATGTGTATTAGTCTATATAAAATAATGTATATTGGTCTATATAAAATAATGTGTATTGGTCTATATAAAATAATGTGCATTGGTCTATATAAAATAATGTGTATTGGTCTATATAAAATAATGTGTATTGGTCTATATAAAATAATATGTATTGGTCTATATAAAATAATGTGTATTGGTCTATATAAAATAATGTGTATTGGTCTATATAAAATAATGTGTATTGGTCTATATAAAATAATGTGCAAGACTTAGTTTTACAGAAAACCACAAATGATGGGACACATGAAACTGGAAGCTAACGTGTATCAAACTAGTTGGATTACATTCAAAGACTTGAAAAAAATCACATAATACATAACAATTTGGACACCACCCTTACAATGGCGCCCCCCCCGTGGCAGACGTGTTTGCTCGTTCCACTCTTTTTGTGTGTGCTTTATGTTCATGTATCATGCACTGCTAACATACAGTAGACAGACTTTATCAGACATTGGAAACACACACAACTTTAAATTTAGTGGAGATTTACCTCTGGAGCTGGAATCCATTGTACACAACCACCTCCAACGTCACCACCATCACCAGGCAGGCTCCGACGCACCGATGTTCAGTGACCTGAGGAGAGCGCTTCAGAGACGTTGTTGTAGGAGAGACAAGAGGGGAGGGCTCCATGCTAAACTAAAGGCTTGTGCAAGTCGACCACCGCTACCCAGTCTCCTGATAGCCAACGTGCGGTCCCTGGACAACAAACTGGACAAGCTAAAGAGCCAGGATTACAACACAGCGGGAAGAGAGAGAATGTTGCGTTCTCGTTTCCATGGAAACCTGGCTCTAAGGCAACATCCCAGAATCCACCATCCAGCCACAGACTCACTTTGTTCACAGAGACCAGACTGCAGCCTCTGGTAAGAGGTGTGTGCGTGTTTGTCAACAACTGGTAATAAGCGCTGTTCACCTGATCTGGAACTTTTACTACTTAAATGTAGCCTTTACTACCTACTGTAGTGTTTTCAGCTGCTGTTTACATTCCTCCGTGAGTCAACTCTACACTGTAAAAAGTGTGGCTTTCATCAGAAATAAAAAAATTAACGTAAGCGGTTCCATCGGGCATTTTGTGTACTGTCAACTTCAGCTTTTTATTAAGTAATAAAAAACATTAAATTAAGTTTGACAGAAAGCAAAACTATGACTTTGAAGTGATTGATTTACTGAACATTTTTGTGTTGTTATAAAGCAAAACTATAACTTAGAGGTGATTGGTTTACTGAACGTTTTTGTGTTGTTACAAAGCAAAACAACTTCAAAATTAATAATTCTCCACCCGTTTTATATTCTGATTAGCACACCAACTTCATGATAATCAATTTCATTCATATCTTTGTGTTCTAAATATTTTTTCATGATTAATGCATCTTAATTTAATATCACTATTAACCATTTAAATTAATTTACTATTAATGAACTATAACTTAAATGTAATACCAAAAACAAAGTTATTTTTCTGCAATGTTGAACATTTATTCAGCATCAAATGTTTTAACAAACATTTTTTTAAAACAATTAAAGCCAAACACATTAGAACATGTAAGCAGCAGCTAAGTGCCTACTTTCTTTGGCAACAATAAAGCCCTTTTCTTAACCAAAAACAATAATAATAACAACAACAACGACTCATTGCTATGGTTATGACGGTAGCGAGCTGGGAAGTTGATCAAAAGCCAAATTAGAAAACAGGTGACTGAAATACGACCTAGGTTGGGCAATTTTTTTTTTTACACAGAATACTACCATAAAACCTTCATAAAACCTTTTTTTCTACAAATTCAATCCAATCATCATCATAATATTAAACATTTACATTTTTTCTATTCATATGTACACTGGCTTTGTAGCAGTGAAAATTACGGCAAAGAACAGAACATAAATGATATTGTACATTAGACAAAAATAATGTACACCAGTTAGAAATGGAATTCTCAGCAAGTGACAGCAAGAAAAGACTTCTGAGTATTATTTAGATTTTGTACAGTGTATCATCCTTTTTACAACTGGGTATATTGACATTGCTAGCAATGGAAAATTAAAAGATTATAAACAAACGCAAAAATCAGAACTTCAAACGAAAACAAAAGTACAGGAAAGAAATTGTAATGTGATTGACCACGTGCTTAATGATGCAATCATTGTAAACCTATGTCAATTTTTTGACTAAACCGGTGTATCTATTAGAGGGTTTGGGGCGCAGAGGATTTAGCCCCATAAAAAGTCTCTGGAAGACCTCAAAAGTGTGCTTGACTTTGGGTGAATATTTCAAATCAAGAGCATAGATGATACCAACCAGAAGACAGCAAGATTTTGCCAATGTGGCCAAACCTTTCAAGACTGGCTGGCCATCAATCACTCGTCTCTTGAGACGTGAAGATCATCACTGGGTAGGAGCTGAGATCCTCAGTGAACCCACTGGTCTGTTTAAGGAGACAAATAATGTTTAAACTTGACAGTGTGTTTAGTGTTTCAAGACCACCTTTTGGACCTTCAGATCAATGCTTTTCAATTTTTTTGTCTGTCTGTCGGCGACCAAGATAACTCAAAAACTAATCGATGGATTACGATGAAACGTTCAGGGACGGTCAGCAATGACCCAATGAAGAAATTATTACATTTTAGGGGTGATCCGGATCACAAAAAATTAAGCTGCCTTGGCGGAGGTCTGCGCTCTCTGAGTGCTCTTCTTGTTAAAAAACAAAAAATCCAATTGAATATCAATATTGATCAATATGAGGTAAATAATGGATTTTTTTTCTCAATATCACCCAACCCAACCACAAACCTAATTTTAGCAACATTAACGCACTTTAATTTTGAACATTCAAATGAAAAATACTTTAAATGATCTATACAAAATGGAAAACATTGTACCTGGTCATCACAAATAAGGTCAGCTTGGTTCTCCCCAATGTACGCCATGAGGCATCTCAGCAAAATGTCTCTCCTCTTTTCAACCGTTGAAGATGGATTCTATAAGACACATGAATTTCATTCAAATTTATTATAGACATGTTTTATCCCCCACCACCAATCAGGGGCCCACATTAATTCACATTGTAAGTCTAAAATGTTCATACATCGTAAAAGTATATACCTGAACCAACTCCATAATTAAAGGCTTCATCTTTTCACCGAGTGCGCCACCTTTTGAGTTGAATAGTGATAACATCTTGGCTGTGTGTTTGTCCAACTCTCGGATAAATGTTGGCTCCAGAGATATTCCAGTAAGCCGCTGAAATTCTTGACAAATCTGCAGACAAGTGTGTCGTAGTGGTTAAAAAAACATTTTTGATACAAAACTATGTAAATATACACTTTGCGACAACATTTTAGAGCCACACCTGAGATTCATCAAAAAGGGCTGGCCACCGATCAAGAAGAGTAGCAACATTGGATCCTTCAGATAAAACTTCTTGCCTTCGTAGGCTGAAGGTTTGGGACATCAGGTCATTTATCACTTGTTTTTCTTCTTTGTCTCTGCAAGAAGCTGAACTCTTGTGATTTCAAGGTGTCTCCCAAGCAGGTACAGGTGGAAAGTAATTCGATTCACACTTTTTTGCCTTTTTGACATTTTTGGCTGGTTTGTCTGATGACTTTTGCTTAAGAGTATTAATCATGACTTCAGGAACACCAAGGGCACGCAGTTTGGTCCTGTAATTTCCAACTTTATATTTTAAACTCTGCTGCCATCCATAAAGGCCATTAAAGGAACCTGGTTCTCTCAAGCATGGGTATTTATTTACGAGGGCTTCAGCAACAGCATACCGCTGTGTATCATTGGCGTAGGCTGTGTATGTATACATTGCGTCCGCTAAGCACTCAAGAATGTTTGTCTTCAGGCGAGGAAAGCATTTATTGTGACACAGAAGGGTTCTATCTTTTTCATATTCAATCATCCCTTGCTTAAGCGCCATCTCTGTGGTGTAGGAAAAACATGGTAGCGGAAATTCTCTGGGCCGCGGCTGGTGCATTGGTGTAGTTGGATGAGGTGGTGGTAAAATTACTGTATCATCTGACTCAGCAGAGGAAGAGCACTGGGATGATTTTTCGAACGCCATTTCTACTGAGCTATTGAGAGTTGAGTCACAGTTAATGTTGGAGAGAATCAATGTTAGTGGCTCGACATATATTATCTTTAGTGTTTCTTTGTCTTTGAGGTCATCAGTCGAAGTCAATGTAAAGAAATCATCAAAATCTGTGTCTTTGTATTGAAGGCTTATGTCTTCTGAAATTGCAAAGGTTTCCTGTTCCTTTTATCAACTCTTGGAGAGTGGGCATTTCAGGAAAAGACACTTTTTTTACAATGTGGTCCAATAAGACACGAAACCTGACATGTGTATCCATAGTTGCTATGATCTGTTGAGACAAGAAATGAAAAGACATTAGTAAAATTTATAGAAAAAAAGACAATTAAACACCTGGGTTGAGAGAAGTCTCTGCATGCCTGCATGCGACACCATGGTCATGGTGCTATAAGCAGTGTACATATCAGTGATTAGGTATACGCAGGCTTAGACCACACTTTTCAAAGAATGTAAGGATTCACTCAATCCCTGATTCAAATTTTAAAGTGACAATGTAGACCCCCCACAACAAAATTATAATAATTTTACAACTAAAATATTTATTTTGACACTTAAGGTGTACTATGCAATGTTTCAATTAAAAAAAAAAGATATTTTTGCAAATTTGACCTTTTAGTGATTTAATAACTGTATGGGTGCAGCATGACACCTTTGTTTCCCAACACAGTGGTCTCTGTGACGCTCCAGGATAAACTGTTTGTAGGGGTTCGGGCCCAAAGCTTACCAGAAACCCCAAAACAATTGATCCTTGAGCATCACAGAGACCACTGTGTTGGAAAGCAAAGGTGTCATGTTGCACCCATACAGCCACTGAGTCACTAAAAAGGTCAAATATGCACAAATAAAGTTTTTTCCACTTAATAAGTTGCATAATGCACCTTTAACTGTAGTTTATGAGATTATGTTTTTTAAAATGAGGAGCAAGTGTCTTATTTTGTGTTAAAAAAAACAAAGATCTTTTTGAATTAAAGGACAGAAAATCTGCCTTAAATGTTGCAAGTTAAGCCATACAAAAATCTTGCTCTTAGTGAAACTCCAGAGAATCGTATCAGCATCAGAGAGCTTTGATACAGCTACGATTAACCTGCCAATATTTTATCATTGCAAATCGATTCACTGGTTTTTACACATTCATCAACTAATCTCTTCAAAGTTCACTTTTAATCTATTAATTATGTACACATGATTACACAAGGCGCTGTATTTGGTGCCTCATTGAAGCCAATTATTATCTACAAATAATTTGTGATCAGTCAATTAAAGTTATTTTAATGCCCACATCCCTATTAATAACTACTTATCAGACTACAACATTTAGTGATGTCCCGTGCAACCCAGCAACACTCACTATTCCAAGCAGATGTGTCTTCTCAGGATCACCATCAGTCTTCCTCGTACCTTATAAAGAGCCAATGGGCAAGAGTCAGTAAGCTGTTGATGCTCCACAAATACCACATGCTCTGTAAGTTCCAATTCAAATCCTCTCAAATGCTCATCATACCAAGAAATACACTTTTTTGCAATAAAATACACTTTTTCTTTCAAGATGGCTATTTGAAGAACTTGAACAAAATCTGGGAGACCTCCTGTGGACCCAAAAGGCAAAATCATGCCTTTAGTATATGTTGTTGCCAAGACTGATACAGAGTTTGACACATGTACATTTGTCTGACCTGGTGACACCTATGGCTACATTTGGATGTAGGACATCAACTGGGACATCAGCTACTCTTGAGATATTTACAGGAGTATTGGTCAGACTAATCAAATGATGTCCAATCATTAACTGGTGTTTTGCTGCAAGTAATTTCATTATGTTTCGGAAATTACCAGTACGCCTCACAATTTGTTTGAAGTAACGGTGTTTTGCTTCAAAACCCATGGTCCAAAAGTGGATAAGTGGACCATAAGCTTTCATGAGGGCAGGGTAATGTTCCAAAAAATGGTGTTTGGGAATCAAGTTCACATGAGGGAACGCTGCCTGCAGTCTTAGTCTGTGCTCAGAGATCTTGGAGTCAAGGAACATTATACTTGCTTCACTCTGAACTGGGGCCACCACAATCTCAACAATATCCTTCAAGCACATTAAAACATTCCAGGTTGAATCATTTTCAGGGATTTTGTGCCCAATCAGGACAGGGAGCAATCTGATGAGAAGCCAGTTTTCATGGGCGTTGCTTCCGATATTTCCCCGAGTTGCATATGTACGGGGAATGGTCTGAGGGCTGTCCGTTTTATCACCCCACTTGTATGGAAATGATGCTATTGTGCTGTTTAACTCTTCAAATGTGATGTATCCTTTGGTTATGAAGTCGTTGAAGCACAGTGCTAACTCCTTTGGAATAATCCCCTCAAAAAGGTCGTGTAAAATATCTGGGGGATACCCTTCAACCATGTGAAAATGGCTCAATCTTGCAGTTAATGGACATGTTTTTTTCACACCATAGACATTGTTTAGAGCAGGGTTTTCCTGAATTGCCTGGACATGAGAAGAATAAATATCTTTCATACGTATGGGAAAAGCACCTGACCTTACTTCCTTTTGTTGGAATTCTGACCTTTCTCCTAAACAAAATCTACAGACGTACGAGCCAGAAAAACTTTCCACAAAGCCTGATAGTGAATGAGCACCAAGGTTGTCAGCAACTACACTGAAAATGTAACCTTTGACTGTTTTAGAGAGAAAAGGAACCATAATACCATCTTCTTCAAGTGAAGCTATATCATTCAAGAGTGGTTTGAGAACCTCAGAGTATCCAAATGTCTTCATATCATTTGCTTTGCACAAAAGTGCAAGATACACTGAAGTGAGTGTGGAGCGTATATGAGATTGTTCACATGCCAGAGTCCAGTACACTGAAGTTATTTTGTGTTTTTTACGCGACGTCCCCAAGGGGTTACAAATCTCGAAGTCATCCACATACAGAATGAGACATATGCGTTGTTCTTCAGTGTAAAACTCAGATTCTCTATAAACAGTACCATCACAAAATGACTTGTAGTCTTTGGAAGACATGCGTGGTGATGCATTTCTAAAAGTCCTTTTGCTGATTTCTGTGTTATTCAAAAGTTGCTTCAGAGACTCAAGAATTGGGGCGTATTGAAAACTCCTTGTGCCAGTTGCGTCAAGAACATACTCCACAGGCTCTACAATGTTAAACTCATTTTTGAAGTACTCATGTCGTTTGAAAGTTGAAGACAATGGACCATTTTTTGTCAAAGCTGTGACCATATGACAAGCATTTGTGAGTTCCTCGTCTAATGAACCAACATTATCGAGGTCACAATTTTTCTTTAAGAAAGTCATGACTGTGTCTTTAGCAGCTGACATGGACTCCGAAGCAACAAACCACAACTCTTCTACCAACTCATTAATGCAAGTGTTTGAAATGTTGTTCACACTTTCCACTTTTAGCAGAAATGAGGCTATGTGATTTACAAATGTGCTCCTCATATCACTTTGCAAGAGGTGTGCGTCCAAGTTTTCAACTTCAGCCACTTGTTCTCTGACTCCTTCCACCTCATCAACTTCTGGAAATTCTTCATGTTCATCTTCTTGAAGTATAGTAGCCTTAAACATAGATAAAGCACGTGGTGTATGTTTCCTATAATTGTGTGTTTTGAATGTGCCGTAAATATTTGTTTGAAAGGAGCACCCTTCAAACACACAGTCAACAGTTTCGTTTTTTTTTTTAGGTGACAGCCCAAATGTTGGAAAAATTCTCCCTCATAAGGGAATTCTTTGAGGCCACACAGTAGACATGTAAAATGTCGCTTCGTCTGAGGTCTTTGTTGTTTTGTTTCCATGTGGTTCCGTGATAAATGTGCATGTAAACCATTCCGGGTTTTGAATGAGCAGGGACATTGTAAATATATACAAGGTAACTGATGAGTTCCATGTTGCAACCGGTAATGCAAGATATGTTGACAGTATTTGCAAAGCCAGCTCATTATTGTTCTGTTAAAATTTTATGTAAAAAAAAAAAAGAAAGAACAAAAAATAAATTAAAAAGTAATCCATGTTAAAAAGCTCAGCAAAATAAATTTTACCTGTATCATACCTTGGTCCACCGTCAGATCTTTTAGGTATCAGTAAGTCACCAATCTGATTACAGAAGATATGAACTGTTAGACAGAAATATACACACAGTATACTGTATATACACAGACAATATATGCTCGTTTGTAACTTGTACAAATGAAACAGAAAAAATACACGACAACTCCTTCCTTCCCTCATATCTTGTATTTAACAAAAATAAATGTTTAAGAGACCAGTTAAAATATTTAATGGTATTAGGTGCTGTAAAAGCAAAAGCAAAATATTTAAAAATGTGTAAATGTGTATGAATTAATGGTGTGTAAATATTTCAGATGGAAATAGAAACAAAAAATTGTTGTGGTCATCAACATTTCTGAAATGACTTATTTTTATTAACCTAAAAATACACATTTTAGCTGTTACTAATGTGTACATTATACTGACATACAATGTGAGGTATATTCACCAATGTTCCCTCCCCAACTTAGACAGCGTTTTCTGAGGTGTGTTATTGAGGTGGCCATGTTTCATTTTCAGCTATTGATTTAATAAAAACCCTAAAAATATTTTAATAAATAAAAAACAGCAATTACATATTTCTTTGATTAGGTTGTGCAACATATGCGTTAGATATGTAAAGAAGGGATAGTTTTATATAGAATATACAAAGCACACATTGATATATTTTACAATTTGATTTTATAGCC
The DNA here is from genome assembly GCF_900634775.1 of Gouania willdenowi. NCBI lineage: Eukaryota > Metazoa > Chordata > Actinopteri > Blenniiformes > Gobiesocidae > Gouania > Gouania willdenowi. Next base: position 353,677 of record NC_041053.1, read on the forward strand.
AAAACAAGTTGGTCTGCTCTAACATTATTTTGGCTACAGCACAGCTGTAGGACCACCACTCACATAAAATAAATACTTAAAATGTTTTCACTTAAAGCAATAAAATCTGTATTGTATACGGTGCTATGATAATGATATATAGTACTTATTTGTCAAACAAAAATATAAAAAAATTAAAAATTAAGTATATAGTAATTACTTAAAATATTTTAAATCAAAGTTTTCTCTGCAGCACTTTTTACAGTGTACCACGGCACTCGACAAGATCCATGACGCCATCAGCGGGCTGGAGTCGACTCATCCTGACAATGTTTTATTATTGCCGGTGACTTCAATCAATGCATGTGAACATTCCAACCCGTGAGAAAAACACCCTGGATCATGTTTACACTAATATACGAGGTGCATACAGGGCTGCACCCCACCCCCACTTCAGACACTCGGACCACATTTCTCTGTTCATGTACCAGCCTACAGGCATGAACTGAAGAAAACAAACCTGATCACACAACAGCTTAAGCTCTGGATCCCAGATACTGAGGGAATACTGTACGACTGTTTTACAACAACACTTTAGGTGGATACATTCATCAACCTTTTTTAAAACTTATTTAGTTTTTAAGTAATTATAACAATGTTTGGGTTTATTTGCTACTCAGAACATGACCCAGCAACAACACAAGCCTCTAAATGTGTAATTGGGGTCGTGGGGTGCAGCTTTAAAACAGCTAAACCAAGGGTGTCAAACATTTTAGCAGAAAACAAATATTAATTTAAATTTTTTTTGTATGTTGGACATAATGAACAGTTTTACTTAAAAACACTTTAATGTATCAATATTAGGCACTAAAAAGACAAATGTATGTAAAAACAGAGTTTAACCAACTTTAAACACCTTAATGTGTCAATATTTAGCACAAAAAAATACATTTATTTACAGGTAATTATTTTATGTGTGGCCCTGATATTAAATGAGTTTGACAAGCTTGATTTATTAAAAAAAAGAGATACTCTTACTATGTGATGACTTGAGAACGCTGAGAGATGTGCAGAGTTGACCGTTGTTACAGAGTTGTCCGACCTGTAAAAAAGAGAGACAAATTATACGTCACGTCGCTTTAAGGGAGATAGCTTCCATCATTTACATTAAATTTAATGTAATCAATATGCTTCAGTCGCATTCGGTGTGAAAGCACCTTAAGACTGTTTTATATATATATATATATATATATATATATATATATATATATATATATATATCTCATTATTATTATTATTATTATTATTATTATTAATAATAATAATAATAATAATATAAAACATACAGTGGAGCAAAAAAGCATTTAATCAGCCACCAATTGTGAAAGTTCTCAGACTTAAAAAGATGAGAGGCCTGTAATTTTCATCATAGGTAAACCTCAACTATGAGAGACAAAATGAGAAAAAAAAAAATCAGAAAATCACATTGTAGGATTTTTAATGAATTAATTGGTAAAAAAAGTATTTGGTCATCTACAAACAAGCCAGATTTGTGTCTCTCACAGACCTGTAACTTCTTCTTTAAGAGGCTCCTCCTCCACTCGTTACCTGTATTAATGGAACCTGTTTGAACTGGTTATCAGTATAAAACACACCTGTCCACAACCTCAAACAGTCACACTCCAAACTCCACTAAGACCAAAGAGCTGTCAAAGGACACCAGAAACTAAATAGTAGACCTGCACCAGGCTGGAAGACTGAATCTGCAATAGGTAAACAGCTTGGTGTGAAGAAAACAACTGTGGGACTGTAACGACGAGGTGACGTTACTTATGGACTGTTACACTTATGAACTGTTGTAATTTAAAAAAGAGTCAATTGTAATACTGTGACAAACTGCAGTGCTTAATGAAATTAAGAGACACATTTTTGTTGTATTGGTTTAATGAATTTATTGGTCAAATGGTGAAGCACATGGTTCAGGCCACAGGATTCATCTAGTGATAAACACAGAAAATACATTTCAGTTCATTGATAAATAACTTAGCAGTGACATGAAAGATAAAACAATTAAATATGTTCTGGTATTTTTCATGTGATTAAATGTGATCATCAACAAAGCTTACCTGTGCATGCTCTCTTCCTCTTTCCTGAGGTGTTCGGGTAAAAGAATTCTCCGGGGCTTTTGGACACCTTTTTATAGTTCCAGGTGGGAGAGACCAAGCAGAGACTAGGAACAGGGGAGCTGGATGTGTGTAGCTCAATGTAAATATGTAGTTTAACAATTTAGGGGATGTAAATAAGATTAATGATATTAATACAGGGTTAGTGTTTGTGATAATGTCTGTTAGGAAGTGTTTGTGTAAATATTTATGTTGTACTTTTAATATGCACATTATGTCACCCCATGCTTGGTACAGGCTAATTAGTGGTACACCTGTATATAAGGACATTCATTCTGTTCAGTAGAGAGTGGAATGGAGATTGAAGTACACGGTGCTTGTGGTGCAAACTAAAAAATAAACAGATAAAACTGATGCATCAAAACCTGGAGCCTGGTTTCCTTATTGACTGCCTCCACTGCTACGGTTGATCCTTGACAGGGACCAATTATTAAAAAATGGAAGACATACAAGACCACTGATAATCTCCCTCCATCTGGGGCTCCATGCAAGACCTCACCCCGTGGGGTCAAAATGATCACAAGAACGGTGAGCAAAAATCCCAGAACCACACAGGGGGACCTAGTGAATGACCTGCAGAGAGCTGGGACCAAAGTAACAAAGACTACCATCAGTAACACACTACGCCACCAGGGACTCAAATCCTGCAGTACCAGACGTGTCCCCCTGCGTAAGCACTACATGTCCAGGCCCATCTGAAGTTTGATACAGAGCATTTAGATGATCCAGAAGAGGATTGGGTGAAGGTCATATGGTCAGATGAAACCGAAATAGAACTTTTTGGTAAAAACTCAACTCGTTGTGTTTGGAGGAGAAAGAACTCCATACCTACTGTAAAGCATGGGGGTGGTAATATCATGCTTTGGAGCTGTTTCTCTGCTAAGGGACCAGGAAGACCAGAAAGAATGAATGGGGCCATGTATAGTGATATTTTGAGTGAAAACCTCCTTCCATCAGCAAGTGAAGATGAAACGTAGCTGGGTCTTTCAGCACGACAATAATCTCAAACACATCGCCTGGGCAACGAAGGAGTGGCTTTATATGAAGCATTTCAAGTTCCTGGAGTAGCCTAGCCAGTCTCCAGATCTCAACCCCATAGAAAATCTATGGAGGGAGTTGAAAGCCTGTGTTGCCCAGTGACAGCCTCAAAACATCACTGCTCTAGAGGAGATCTGTATGGAGGAATGGACCAAACTACCAGCAACAGTGTGTGAAAACCTTGTCATTGCCAACAAAGGGTACATTACAAAATATTGAGTTGAACTTTTGTTATTGACCAAATACTTATTTTCCACCATAATTGGCAAATAAATTATTGATATAATTATAAATCATTATTTTTTTTTCTCATTTTGTCTCTCATAGTTGAGGTTTATCTATGATGAAAATTACAGGCCTCTCTCATCTTTTTAAGTGAGAGAACCACCACAATTGGTGGCTGACTAAATACTTTTTTGCCCCACTGTATTTGTTACAGGCCATTAGAAACCCAGGAACAAGTTGTCAGGAGAGAAATGGAGATTTTAGTTATTCATCAATACCCGTCGATAAATATGATAGAGTTAACATTTATATTAGAGTTAACATTAACATTCTGATGATAAAAATGATGATTGCAGGATCAATGGAAGCAAAAAGTTTTATTTTGAGTTTATAAGAATTTGATCCAAACATTGAAGCTTTGAACTCTGATCCAGAACCAGTTCTGTGAACAATCAGAGGGAATGATGTCATTTGTGTGTGTGTCGCCTCAATGACAGCCAATCTATACACAATAATAATACACAGTAAATCTATGGTATAATAACAGTGAATATGTCAGAAGGTGGATTGCTGGTCCAGTTTCTGCTCTGAGCTTTGATGACTTTACTCTTCATTTCATTTCTCTGAACATATCCACGTCTTCCATCACCTGGAGCTAAACACAGGCTGTGGTTGTGAGTGTGAAGCAGGGGATTCTTGGATCTACTCAATAAAACACGATGAGACGATGAGATATTGACTGGTTAACTATTGGGGCACATTTGAAAAAATATTACACTCTTGAGTTTAGGAACCAAAACAATAAAAATTTGTAAAAATGTCGTATATAATTTTTTTTACCCATTTTTTCACATCAGATCTTTTCACCAACATTAGACTTAACCATAGATATAAAGTATTCATTATGTTTCTGTATTTGTCTGTATGTTTTTTATGCCCTTTCTGCTATAAAAAACATTTTTTTTCAATAGGAAAAACACAAAATAAGCATTTTTAAAAAATAAAGTCCAATTGGAATATTTGGTATGAAGTTATAACAGCCTTAAATCAATAGTTGATAGGAACATTGATTTTGAGACATTATTACTTTTAAAACAACTCCAGTCCTAACCACGGATATAAAGTTTTCAATTACATTTTTTATCAGTTTTATTAATTTTTTGCCCTTTCTGTCATAAAAACATTTTTTTTTATGAGAAAAACAGAAATTATGCATTTATTTTTTTTCCGAAAATAACACATTTTGTATTTTGAAGGTAGAGGCTTAGATTTATTAGGTACTGTTGAGAAAACCACTGTTATATGTCAGGATAACAGTATATCTAAAATATGTGGTTATAATGGGACCAAATCGGTAACTAATACAAAGAGTGACAGTGCATTTTATATCTCTTGTTCTATACATGTTGCAATAAAAGTGATTATTGAATTATGAACATGGTAATAAAAGAAAACTCCTGTCCAAAGTTTATACAATTAGGCTTTAAACTGAATGAGATATTGAGAATTTAAAAAACTGAATAAACATAAGGTACACGTTTGGTCCCCAAAAGGGCCCCGAGGGTTAATATTATAGTTCACACCTGAAAAATGAGTGTTTAGTATTTTATTTAAAAACATAAAAGAAGTCATCACCTTTTATGATTAAAGTGATGTAATAATAACAGTGTGTTCATACTCTAAAGAGAGTGTGAGACTAAAATGGAGTCATTTCTATAGCTTTGGTAAAAAGTAGTAATGTTTAAACAGTGTTTAATGGCTGACTTTAATCACCACGGTAGAGAAACACTTTTGTAATGATAGTAACTAATGAGCTGAGATCATGATGGACATGCACACTGTGTAAAAGGGATCCTCCACTCTTTTTACAAATATGGCCTAAAACCTTTGAAATGTCCTTATTAGAAGATCTATGCCTAACAAAACAAATTACTTTGCACCATATTCGTTTTATTAACTTTTAAAACTGGGAATAATTTACCCTGTGCACCGCTATGTTGAAATGATGGACAGACAGTGAGGCGTTGTACGGCTCCACAACTGTGTCTGACACCTGGACAAAAAATGTGCTAAGTTTGGGATTTAAAAACGCTAATTGGGAATCAACCAACTTCTCAACCAACTTATTCTCTACTAATAAAAATCATTAAAAGAAGCATCACCACAGACCGTTAAATCGTTATAAAAAGTTGTTGGGTGGTTGTGATAGAGCAAAATATTACACAAAAAGGTATTAATTGTACCTTAGGCGAGGGAACTACACTGAAGGTGTTCATGATACGATCGGGGTACTTCTCACGGATCTTACTGACGAGATGAGTCCCCATACCAGAGCCGGTACCGCCACCCAGGGAGTGAGAAAGCTGGAAACCCTGCAGGCAGTTGCAGCTCTCTGATTTTTTCCTCACTACATCAATAACAGAATCCACCAACTCTGCCTCCTCGGGTCAAAGGGTCCTGCTTCCTAGTGACCCGGTGCCCAGTTGTTACTGGCTCCACTCTGACCTGGAAGGAAATGTTCATTTCTCTAAACCAAAGAAAGGACTTTCCAAGATAATTTCTCAATTACAATACTTGGCAGTAACTTTGAAAGTGTATTAGGTAACTTGTGAGTCAAAATATACTGTACGAGGAAAAGTACTTAATATTTGGTGACCTGCTGGCTTGATTATGGTGATTTTTTTTTTTTTTTTGGTGCTATTTAAGAATCATTAAACAAGGTACCTGAAGTTAAACCGTTCTTTGTGCCAAAAGATGGTGGCTATATGAGATTTACCATTCGAGGGGCGGATTCACTAGAGGTTTAGGGGTATTAAAACGTGTGCAAATGTCACTCCACGCCCTAATAAGGTGTACAAACCTCAGGGAATCAGGACTTCGCGTGTTCAGCGTTTCACAATGCGCCCACAATCCATTTCCCCTTTGATTAATATGTAAAGTAGGCGGATCTCACAAGGGGAGCAAAAAAATGGGAGGGGGAAATGCAAATAAATGAATGCATGGGCGCAATGCAATTCATCAAACCTGGAACTGTTTGCGGTGACTCTTTTCTGCACCAAAAATCGTACGACTCATCGGCAGGTGCAAACACACACACACACATTGAAATTATCACTCTACTGAATGTTGACACAAAACACAGCAGAGATGGAAAAAATGCTCAAATTATCCTTTCAAGTATCAGAAAATAAATTAAACCAAAACAATAGTCAGTAAAAACAGCCACTGAAATAAAATGCAGAGCAAAGTGTGCAACAGCTGAACATGAGGGAGCCAATGTGGAGTCTGATGTGGCTGCGGTGCAGAGAGGATGCTGTGCGCGGAGCTCCATTGTCGTATCCAGCTGCACAATTTACGCAGCGAAATCTTTCTTTTTCATTACTCTAAACCTAGGTTAGTGCTATCTGGGGTGATTGGATGGGGGTCTTGGGTTTCGTTGGGGGGGCTTGCCATCAATGCTGCCTCAGGGTCAGTTGCTTCTGGGTAATTGGCCAGGGTTCTTGGGTGCCGGTGAGGGGGTGTTGCCACCAATGCTACCTCAGGATCAGTTGCTTCTGGAGTGATTGGCCAGGGTTCTTGGGTACCGGTGGAGGGGCTTGCCACCGGTGTTGCCTCAAGATCAGTTGCTTCTGGGGTGATTGGATGAGGTTCTTGGGTGCCGGTGGGGGGGTTTGCCACCAATGCTTCCTCAGGATCAGTTGCTTCTGGAGTGATTGGCCAGGATTCGTGGGTGCCGGTGGAGGGGCTTGCCACCGGTGTTGCCTCAAGATCAGTTGCTTCTGGGGTGATTGGACGAGGTTCTTGGGTGCCGGTGGGGGGGCTTGCCACCGGTGCTGCCTTGGGATCAGTTGCTTCTGGGCCTAGGGTCTTGCGTCTGCTGGCTCTGGACCTGGCCACTGGAGGGTGCGCGCTGGTTTTTCCCTGGGCGTGGATCTTGGCCCTTCTGCTGGGGCCTTGGATGGAGGGCTCCCTGGGCCCTCTTCGGGGGTTGGGTGTTGGGGCAAGGATAGGTTTGGAAGGTTGGCTGCAAGCAGGGGTTCTCATAGCGGGTGTTCGGAGCGGCAGCGGTGTGTGTTGGGTCTTGGTCCTTCTGCTGGAGTCTCGAATGGGGGGCTCCCTCGGCCCTCCCTGGGGGTTGGATGTTGGGGCATGAATAGGTTTTGAAGGTTGGCTGCAAGCAGGGGTTCTCGTAGGATGACGGAGAGGATGACGGCCATAGCGAGATTTTCACTATGAGAAGCGACGTATCCCAGCATCATGATCCCGGGAAGTCTCATGCTTCCACGGCTTTTATCCAGGTAGTCCACCACCTCCACTAAACCATCACAGTTCACAATCACCTGAGATAACTGTGCACTGTGTTTGACCACCTCCCACATCAAGGTGATGACATCTTTCTTTACATATTCATCCGGGTCCTGGAGGCAGATCATGACATCTGGGAAAATGTACGCCGCGATCACCATCTCAGCCAGTTTCACCTATGACTTTATCTTTTAAATCTATCTTTCTGTGTGATTTACATGTTCTCTCCACCTTTTCTCCCTTTATAGGAACTTTTAACCCTTTCAGCCATTTTGTAACTGATTTAAACCAACCTTTAACATGTTCAGTTACTACCTGCAACCCATTACAACTTATTTTTTTTCAACTTTTTAACATTTTTCAACTTTTTAAAACCTTTTTTAAACTTTTTCAACCAATTTTAACTTTTTTTTTTAACCAAATTGTTAATATTAAGCTATTGCTAGGTTATTGCTATTGTTAGGTGAATGCTAATGATTTTTTCAACCTTTTTTTCAACTTTTTTAACCCATTTCTTTTTTTTTCAACCTAATTGCTAATATTAAGCTATAACCTGGCAGGTTATTGCTGTTGCAAAGAAAACATCACACACAATATATATAAACTACAAATGGCAGTGCATCTGTTCTATGTTTTTGTCCTATATATATATATATATATATATATATTTAGAACATTTTGTTTCTGAAAAAAGTAACTTGAACGTAATGATTTATGTTGGGAATACAAACATTTTACTTTTGCCTGTTTCGGTCTTGTCTATGTTTGAAGATTTGGTGACACAAACCATTTTATAATATTTCATTATTTACAGATACTTAGTAGTAAGAAAAACTCCAAAAAGGAACAGGTCACCTGTTAGGTCTAAATACGTTAAGACCGTTGCTCAATCACAACTCAGAGAGAAAAACACTATCTGACTTAAAAGGCGACCAGAGGCAGAGGGGTGCGAGCTGCAGCTCGGAGAAAAACCCAACAAAGAGACACAAAAGTCCGATATAAGTTGAGTTGCTCTGAGGTGATGCCTCAGAACGAGGTATTTATTATAGAAAACATAGACCACACCCAGAGGGGCTGTGCAACAACGCTCTGGGTGCAGTGTTAATACCATATATGGAAACACAAAAACTTTGGGGAGAAAACAGCTCATATGTCCATGCAGTGAGTCACGTACACCCACACTGGCCCCAACTAGTTTAAACCAGCTGTGGTGGACAATGGATATGTTTTGCAAACACACACACAATTAATCATGGATAATTTCATGTTCTAACTATCGTTTAATCATTTAGTTATAACTAATAAAGTAGTAAAAAACCACACACACACACTATAGCATATCTTACATATCCGCCCTGTTGTGGGTTTGGAAAACATCAAGCAGACGGGCGTCTTCACAGGTTTACCCGGTGCCATCATGGGACCAAAACAACAGGGATGACCACCGAGGGGTGGGGCGAAAACCCGACAGCTAATACGGGAAAAATTCCCCACCGTCCCCCCCTGCTGGGGCGAACATCGATTCTGATCCACGGTGATCTGGAGACAGTTCTGAGTGTATGTACAAATGATGACCCAAAACCATGGTGTGAAAATGGGGCTTTAAGTCTCAGTGTGTTTTTGGAGTTGGTAAGGGAGGGTCAGAGGTTACCAGCACATGACCCTCAGTAGCAGTGAACCTTTACCGCTCACTGTGATGATGGGAAGGTGTGGCAGGGTCTTAGTCCATCAATGGGGCAGATGGGGAGAGACCCATAACATGGAGTTGGTACTCTGGGGAAGCCTGGACCTGCATAGCACCGATGATCATGTTGTCTATGCCTTTCTTCACACAGGGGACGATGCAGCAGCAGGCAAGACCAACGACCAGCAGCACAGCCAGAAAAGGGAGACCCAGACGTAGCAGAGATTGGAACCAGGAGCCTTGGAACAGCCAGTCCCACCCGGATGAATGGACATTGGACTCGTCAGCTGACATGGCACCTTCCAGGTTGCGGAGTGTTTGCAGGGCGTCTTCGATGGACTCCGAGGAGTTGTTAGGTATGTATGTACAGCAGGTAGCACCCACCATAGCACACACACCACCTGTGGAAGCTAATATCGTATCTAAGGCCATACGGTTCTGAATAGCCATTTGCGCGGTGGCCGCTGTTCTAGCATTCATTTTGTTATCAACAGCTAAAGTAGCATTAAGAAGCATGTGAAGGCGGTATCGGAGGGTCTCTATCATAAGGGAATTCTTACCCACGCCTATGTTAGGAAAAAGAGCAAGAACGACTTTTTGGCTAGTTGACCAATGTCTATGTTCGTGAGGGACATATGAGCCCCATATTGGATCATGAGGGGTGAAGGTTATAATCTCACGACGAGAACGACTAGGCATTGTCATATGAACTATGAAAGACCCATCTGTGACTGCTACTGGTACACAAACGGCTGACATATTAGTTGGAGGGGAAGGATAAACTTTGTCACCGCACTTCAACCAAACACCGTCTCTAGCAAACATTGGGGCAACCGTACTGACGCTCTGAACGGTAGCACAATGGTTTATGTCTACTGATGGTAGACCTTTGGTGTTAGTTGGTGGACCAATAAATCGTACGCATAAAGGATAGCAGTGAGTATAATTACCACAGGGGACAGCATTCGTGTTTAGGTGTTTAGCAGCCTGACCTAGGGGTTCGAGGGTCTTTAGCACTGGTAAAACAGGAGGGCACGAGATCATGGACTTATTTTGTAAACAATCTAGCACGTTCTTTGAGTCAGGGGCTGGCAGGGACGCGGACAACAAAGTTGGGGATGTTACAGCGTGCGGCAGATGTGAGCAAACATAGCAACTATCATTAGTTACTGTTCGTGCAGATAGTTCTACCATACGGTACCAAGAATTTGCGCGCAGACGATGATGGACGTGATTATTATGCTCAGACAGTAATGCGAGTAACGAGTCAGGTTCTTCAGTTGACATAGGTTTTGCATTAATAACTTGTATGTTTTGTCTAGTCTCAGGAGACAACACTATGTCCATGCGTGGTTTAACTACAACGGGAGTGGCCGGAGGTGTAATACAAATATTCACCCAAAAGGTGGGATCCTTTCCTTGTACATCAGGGCAGAATCCCATAACTAAACAAGAAGGAGGTACCGCGGTGGTGTTAACGGTTAGGAGTAGGATGTTTTGTTTCTGAATGATCGTTTTTCGCAATGACAGATATGCCGCTGTAACGGTAAGTGTAGATGGTGTGAGGGGCCAGGTAATAGGGGTGTAGCTTGTATGGAGGGGTACCTCAGACCAACCATGAGTAGACCATGTTTGGTCTGCTCCCCGGACTTGCATGTACCAATCATAATTTGCATAGTCCTTACCATGTTTCCATGGCTTGTAGCCTTTGTTAGCCAGGGCCTCTAGTGGAATTGTAACGTCTCTTAAAATGTCCGGTATTTGTGGTATGCACATAATGAGGTTAAGGCCCTTGGGGCATCTACCTGTGTAATCATACCAAGGTGAGCTTAGAGTCCCTGCTAGCACTTCCTGGGATCCCACGAGGAGGAGGAGGAACAACAGATCCATCTCTGTGTTTTACTATGGTGTAGCACCTGCTGTGGTGGGTTTCAGTACCTTTTTCCCGTGTGACTGGTGTATCCACGTTTGCCTTTCAGCTATCTTAAATGCAGTTGGTGTGGTTAGCAGAACTGTGTAAGGACCGTCCCACCGTGGAGTACACCAGTGTTTCCTCTTAATCACCTTGATGAGGACCCAATCACCAGGACGCAGGGGATCTGAAACAGGTAAAGAGAGGCTAGGCAATGTGTTAGCTTTAACAATGTCAGCATCTGTGAATAATTTAACCATCCATTTTGTTATTGGATCCAACTCTCCCTCCTGATCCTGCACCCACTTAGAACTGGTGAGGGGTAGGTGAAAAGGTCGCCCTGTGACAACCTCAAAGGGGGTCAAACCCTGTGTGTTTGGTGTTATGCGCATGTACATTTCTACCAGGTAAACACACTCTGGCCAGGGCCTGTTTGTTTGTTCTACAGCCTTTTTTAATCTGTTTTTAATGGTACCATTGTTGCGTTCTACCAATCCAGCACTGGCTGGGTGGTAGGAGCAGTGATGTTTTAATTCAATGCCCATGGCTTCTGTCAGCAGGAGTATTACTCTGTTAACAAAATGGGGTCCATTGTCGCTCCAAATCTGTCGTGGGATGCCATGTTGAGGTATTATACGTGTCAAAAGGGCCTTTGCCACTGTCATTGCATCATTTGTTTTAGCGGGCACTATGGTGACCCATTTTGAGAATGAGTCCACCAGAACCAAACAATACGTATACCTCTGAATAGTGTGCAGTGTTATGAAATCCATCATAATGACCTCAAAAGGATATGTACCAGCTGGTGTTTTACCCCGAGGGGGCCTAACATTACCCTGAGGGTTATGACGGCAACAGATGATACACTGACGACAAAAGTTTTTAAAATGGGTTTGGAGTCCTAGTGGTATATGAAATGACTGTTTGACTATGTCTACCATCCCTCCTGTTGAGACATGGGCCAACCCATGGCTCATTCTAGCAACGACGTCAAACAAACTTCTAGGCAGACACGGCTTGTCATTTAACATAAATACTCCAGAGTCATTTTTAACAGCACCTTCAGTAACCCATTTTGTTTTTTCATTTTCAGGAGCATTAGCATGCATATCAATCAGGACTTCATCCGGCAAGCCAAGTGGTACAACATCAACAGGCAACAACTGAACAGTAAGTGCTTCAGTAAAAGCAGCTTTTTTAGCTTCAACATCAGCCTTCGCATTACCCAGAGAAACAGCATCAGTGGCGCCAGTATGTGCCTTGCATTTACATATCGCCAATGATGTAGGTAAGAGGACTGAAGCGAGGAGGTCTTTTAACAGGGAGGCATGTTGCACAGGCCTACCATTAGATGTCTTCATTCCTCTCCTAGCCCACTGAGCAGCAAACACATGAACTGTGGAGAAAGCATACTGGCTATCAGTGTAAATTGTGACTTTCTTGCCTTTGAAAAGTCTACAGGCCTCTGTCAAGGCCACAATTTCAGCTGCCTGTGCAGACTGATTTCCAGCCAATTTGCCTGATTTTAACACAGTGTCACATGTAACTACTGCATAACCAGTATGATTTGTTCCATCAGGTGCTTTGGAGGAGGAGCCATCTACAAAAACTACATCTCCGTCTTCCAATGGAATGTCTGTCAAATCTGGACGTGGTTTGCATGTCACCGACACTAACTGTCCACAGTCATGCGGTGTCCCATCGTCAGCTGTTGGTATCAATGTAGCTGGATTAAAAGCAGCACAGCGCTTTAGAGTGAGGTTGGCTGGTGTCAACAAGGTATTAGTAAGGTGTAAAAACCTGGCAGGAGATAAGAATGACATTTTTGTTTGTGTTAACAGGATGTCAACTGCATGGCTGACTAACAGTGTCAAAGGATGGAACAACACTACTTCAGCAGACGCGTGCACAGCCATGGCTGCGGCGCAAACCGCCTGAACGCAATGGGGAAGTGCCCTAGCCACATCATCTAATCGTTTAGAGTAATAGGCTATTGGTCGTTGCTTCTCACCATATTGCTGTAGTAGTACTGATGTCATGTAACCGTCAACAGTCAACAGACTGTGTAAATGGCTTGTTGTAATCTGGCAGCGCCATCACCCCTGTTCCTGTTATGATTTGTTTCACTTTTGTAAATGCTTCTTCCGCTTCCGGTGTCCACTGCAAAGGTGCGCTTAAAGTTTGATGTGTGTCTAACATTAGGTTCTGTAATGGGGCAGTTATGATGGCATAATCAACGATCCACGACCTGCAATAATTTGCCAGGCCTAAAAAGGCCATCATTTGTCTAACGGTAAGCGGTTTTGGTGCCATTTGTACTGCTTCCCTACGTGATGTGGTAAGTTCTTTCCCTTCAGCTGAAATGTTATGTCCAAGGAATGTTACTTTTTCCTGTGTAAATTGGAGTTTTTCTAATGAGGCCTTATTTCCTGTTTTTGCCAGATGTGTGAACAGCCTGATTGCCTCTGTTTCATTTTCCGCTTTGGTGGGACTGGCCAATAAAATGTCATCAACATAAACAATTATCTGTGTGGTTTCTGGCCACGTATGGTGGCTGATGCATCTGTTAATCTCCGCTGAAAAGATCGTAGGACTGTCACAAAACCCTTGTGGAAGGCGAGTGTAAGAGTATTTTTTGTTCTCAAATGTGAATCCAAACCACCCCTGCGCTGTACTATGAAGAGGGATGGAGAAAAATGCATTACTTAAATCAATTACAGTGAACCATTTTTGATGGGGTTGTAATTCATTTAACAATGTGTGTGGGTCTGGTACATTTGGAGCTCGTGATATAACAGCCTGATTTACTGCTCTTAGATCATGCACCATTCTCCAGCCACCTTGTGGCTTTTTTACAGGGAAGATGGGGGTGTTGCATTCAGCTGCGTCATGTTCCTGTAACACACCTGCAGTGAGTAAATCATTAATAACAGGCTTTATTCCTTCTTTTGCATCTGATTTGAGTGGATATTGTCTAATTCGAGGCCTGTGGGATGTGGCTGGATCTATGGTTACAGATGTTGCGGTTGTCATAAGTCCAACATCTGTTTTTGATGTAGCCCACAGACATGATGGTACTGTAGGAAAGTCATTTGAAGTCAGGGTGCACACAGAAAGTCATGCATCCAAATGCACAGCAGGGGGCGCCAAAGTACACCAGTTCAACATTTGTTTCTTCACAAAGCCACAAAAGGAGCCTTTGTATGTGAATACATTGTTTCTCTCCTTCCTCCAAAGGTCACTCTTGACAGGAAGTGCAGCCAACAGATCATTTGCATCTTTCCACTGTTTATGTGCAGGTTTTTGTAAACAGATGTGTGGAAACCGTGGGGGGTTTATTGGTGTCAACTCTGGAGGCAGCGTCACTCTGATTATAATCCATCCATCTGGAGACCAACAAATGTCTGTCAATGTTATTTTCTGTGGTGACAATCGCAAAAACTTCTCCTCCCAGGCTTTAGCAGTTGCTCTGCTTCAGGGGACAGGTCTGGTCTCCGTAGCCAGTCTGGTTGACCTGGCAGTGGCCCATCCGGTCTGACATAAATCATTGTAACATGTGGTGGCCACTGTGTCTGTGCATCTGTAGGGATTACAAATGTTTTAGCTATTTTAGCCCGCAGTTCTTCCATAGACCCAACCACTGACCGAGGGCCTGTTGACACTGGATCCAATGTATAGAATTTATTAGGAATGACTGGGCTCTGCAACACCATAAGTGATTCTTTAGTATCTGATAAAAATTTCTTTGGCACTATTCCATTAGCAGTTGGCACTAAACTGATCTGTAATTTACTGAGGAGGTCTCTTCCCATTAAATTGAAGGGACAATCAGTTGTCAAAATAAATGGGTGTGTGTGATATGAACCATCTTCATCTTGTACAATGACCTCCTCAGACCAACATGCATATTGAGGCTTCCCACCTACTCCCACTATGCCAATAATCTTTTTGGAAGTGACCACGCCTCCACCTGATCACGGAGGACGAAACATCAGCCCCTGTATCACACAAAAAGGTGACTGGTGTTTGTTTTGGTCCCACCAACAGTGTACGTTTTGGGTATTTGTCATGTGTTAATGTTACAGCTGCATAAATGGAGAAATCAACAAAATGGTTTGGATTTAAAGGTGGGGGATGTTCATATTCTGCAGGTAAATCATTGTCATATTGATCAACATCCTCATCTTGCCCTAAAAAGGCTATGTCACACTCTGAGGTTTCATTATCTGTTCCGGAGTCACTGATTACATTTTCCTCCGGCCAGTCCTGGCGTCACTGCCGAAGAGTTTGCCCGAACGACGTATGGTCTGTTTTTTGCTTTCTTTTTGGGCAATCTCTTGCCATATGTCCTCCCTCATGACAAATGAAACATTGTCTTTTTTCTCGATCTATTTTTGCTTGTTTTTCCTCATCAGGTTCGGTGCGGTATGGCTTTTCCCCTGTCTTTTTAAACCTGAGCGTGGCTCACTAGAGCTGCAGCCTGGCCTCAGCCAATACATTAACGTTAGCTGACTCAGTTTTTGCTTTCTTTCTTCAGTTGACTTCATAAGCATGTTCGGCCCATTCCATAGGCTCTGGAACAGTGAGGGTGCGGTGTGACACAGTTTCTTTTTATGAAATTGACACGTTTGGCAACAAACCACTGATTAACCACATTTTTAGCTGTATTTGGTATGGATTATCCGCCAGTGGAGAATGAGGAAGCCCGTATTAGCCTAAAAACCGTTTCTAAACGGCACGATATCCATTGGGGCTCGTCTGGTTTCTGACGACACGCACTTTTCTTCGTGGCTTGGGGGTTTAGTGTAAGTATCT